>NW_010415088.1:27932-39416 GCF_000710305.1 Buceros rhinoceros silvestris
GTAGGGAAATAAGGGATGTCCGTTTTTTAAACATCTGAAATGCTGAGTGTACATGCGAAAATGAAATACACAAAAAAGATCCAGCACATACAGTAATTTCTAGCAAATGTAGCTACATCTTAAATCCAAATGGCTGTTAGACCCTTATGTCTGTAGGATGATGCCTGTGCGTGTGTGTGTGTGTGTGTTTACCGTGGCTGCAGTGGTCTTCTCGAGTTCACTGCAGACAGTTGTTGTCACCATGGAGTCATCTCTGTAAATTCTTTTCTGGCTTAAGAGTGCTAACGAAACGCCTCTGTCTGCTGTGGGGCAGCGGAAACACCGAGGTGTCCTTATCTCAGTGATTAGTTGCTCGAGATAAAAAGTCATAAAAATCTTATTTTCTATTTTTATCTGCCAGCAAATGAGTCTGTTGGGGTTCTTTGTTGTCTGTCTGTTTGTTTGTTTTTAAGCCCTTGGAAGGTTGATTAGGAGCATCATCCGGCTGCTGCCTGACAAGATTCTGTTTTGCATTCTGACAGATTCTGGTTCGTGCTGAGTCAGCACTGAGCTTCAGCTAAGGGCTTTAGGAGGAAATTTTGTAAGACTTGTATGTGCGCCACCCTGCAGGCAAGCGTTCTTTGTCTGTTTGTCCAAGGACATGTGTACTCGTCTGTCCTGTGGAAAGCCACCAGCAGTGTCGCAGTGGTGGAGCAGCCGAAGTTGGGTGCATACGAGAACCCTTTTGGTCATCCCCCACTGTTCCCAGGAGCAGGTGTCGTCAGCTTAGACTGAGCTTACAGGTGAATAGCTTAAAACTTAGTGTTTTCTCTAGAGAAGCTCTGGCTGCAAAGGACTTTTGCAGAGGAAGAGCTGGCATCCTGAAGAGCAATGAGTGGACATGAGGCAGCAGTGTGTCCTCACACCAGAGACTTTGCTGGATTAGCAGGAGGTCAGCATCAGGCTAAGGGATTTGTTCTTCCCCTCTATTCACCTCTTGGACCTCTCCTGGCTTCCCACTACAAGGAGAGTGTGGGGGCAGCAGGTATGAGCCCGGTGAGGGGCTGTGGAGGTGGTTGGGGGCTGGAGCACACGGCCTTGGAGGAGAAGCTGAGAGAGTGGGACTTGTTCAGGTCAGAACAGAGACCTTAATGCTGGTCAGCCACCTAAATGGGAGGTTGCAGGGAAGATGGAGACAGACTGTGCTCCGAGGTGCATGATGATAGGGCGAGAACCAACAGACACAAGCTGCAGCAGGGGAAATTCTCTAGGTAGGAGGAACGCTTTTTTCACCATTGAAGTGACAGATACTGGAATAGGGGCTCAGAGAGGCTGAGAAATCTCCTTTCTCGGGGTATTCAAAACTTGACTGGACAAACCCTAGCGAGCTGAGCCAGGCTGGTCCTGCTGGGGCATTGGGAAAGAAGCCTCCAGGGGTTCCTGCTAACCTAGGTCATGCCAAGATGCTGTACTTTAGAAGCAAGAGCTGCTTGCAGCATAGGCAGGACCTTTTCGGCAGTAGTAGCAGTTGCACTGTTCCAGTCAATACTAACAGGCAGTACGTCAGGTTTTTTTGCCTTGGCAGACAAGGTGGAATAAGATCAACCTTTCTGGAAGCCATTCGTATGTGGGAGTAATGCTGCCTTTAGCAGCTGGTGTGCTTGGTACAGAATGCAGCACTGAGAGGGTTTAGCAGAGAGTTTATAGCCAATCACTGGCTTTGTCTGGCCTATAATAAGGTTTTGTCCACTCACAATTGCTTTCCTCAGTCAAAAGAATCCAATTTCAAATGCCCGATGTCCCCTGAATATCACGTAAAGTTAAGCCACTCTCCAGAACCCTGTACCTTGGAGAAGCAAGCACCAGCAGCTGCCACAGGTTCCCCTCCCATGCGTGAGACCCATGTGTGCCGGATTCCTCGCCACAGGGCCAGCAGAGTTCCACGCTGGGTGCACATCTGGTGCTTTGCAGAGGGCCTTCATGGACCAATTGGACCTGCTCTGGAGGAGCAAGATGCGACCAAGTGGAAGTGAAATATCACCTGGGTGGCAGCTTGTGGAAGAAAGGTCTGTGTCTTGTTGCTTTCCTTGCTGCTTGACAGAGCAATTAATTCACATTGGCTGATCAACAGATCAGTCAGACCTTTCTTCTTCTCAGTGTCCTACAGAAGGAGGCTTTCCAAACAGAAAGGGCAGAAGAGCAAAGGAATGAAGCACTGTGACATGAACATGAGTGATTTGGCAGCCTGGGTTTTCTGACATGAGCATGTAGATTTGCTGACTGGATTCTGTCAAGGAGTTTCTCCTAGGACAGGGCAAGAAAGTAAAATGGAAATAAACCCCTGGATGGAGTTAGGACCTTTCCTGGTGCAGAGATCGGGGCTACCTGTTGTATACTGAGCACTCATGAATTCCGAATGGGGAATTACTGCCTCCCTGTGCTTCCTGGCATCGTTTTTTCCCGAGTTTGCCTGCGAAGTGGCCAGTTCATTCCTCATTCTTTGACTAACCTGCTTTTCTGTAGCTGCATGCAGTGGAGATGTGATACTAACACCTTCCATGCCTTTCCAGGGTCACAATGCACCGGCCTGTTTAGCACCACTGTGCTGGGAGGCTCCTCCAGTGCCCCCAACCTCCAGGACTACGCACGCAGCCATGGCAAAAAGTTTGCCAGCAGCCTGACATACAAAGACGGTATGTGTGTTCCCTGGGCCACAGGTGGTTAATTTGTGGACTTTGGTGTCTCAGGGTGCTCCTGAGGCAGAGCCTGAGTCTGCTGGGAAGGGTGACAGTGAGCACTGATGGTAATGCATTTTATCATATCCCGAGAAATTGTGGTCCCTGCTAGGGCAAGGCAGGAGCTGACATCATGCAAGGAGTTTCATGCTGATGTCTGGAGTTGCTGAGGTCTGATTTTGGTCTGACATTGTCATACTGCTTGCTGTTGTGGAGGAGGATTTATTGGTCTAGATATGAAATAGGTTTGCCCTGGTATGGAAGTCCAGCACATCACATCATCTGGCTCACCTTGGTGGTCTCGCTGGTGCTAAATAAAGCTTTTGTGGAGACGCTTATCTTCACCCTGCAGAAGGTGGAGCCATCCCTAGGGCAGAATGATGTGCTTGGGGGTGGGTAAGATAGGTAAGGCTGGGCACGTGTAAGAGTCTGAGGTAGCTGTCAGAGAGCAAGTGTAGTATAGTAAAACACTTGAGGTAAGTGGGATGCTCAGATGAAATACTGCAGAAGGACCAGGAAGTCTGTTTACTGGGCAGCGCTGCTGAAACTGCCTTACCATTCAGTGAGATGGGCTGGTGAAATGCCCTTGGATCGCTAGAGTAAGCGTTGCCTGATGCACACGGGTGAGGGGGTGTTGCCAGCTGCAGTGAGCACTAGGGCGCTGTGCATCGAGAAGCAGAGGGTGTGTTGGTGCTTCCAGGAGAACTGGAGCAGGAGGAGGGCTGCAGCACCCTGCAGCTGCCGGAGGCGGGTAACGCACACCCCTGTCCCGGTCCTGGTCCGGGTGGGGGGCACTAGGACTCTGTGAGTGCTGGGTAACAGGCCGTGTGTGGGAAGGCTGCGCTGAGCAGCGCAGAGCAAACCGCCTCATGGACAGGATCTGCAGTGCCCTGCCTGGAAACCCACCTAATAATGCACGGCTCAGGCTTCCCAGTGTTGAATGCACGTAGGTAACCTGCCCTCTCTTCTGTCTCGTGTTAGCTCTGACAAACGGTGTTTTAAATGGTGCTTCACAGAGTCTGAGGGGATGACAAGGTGGGGAGATGCGTAAGGCAGTGATCTGGGGCCTTTGGAAAACAGGAGGTTGGTTCATGTGGATTTTTGTCCAGTTTTGAGGCAAGGAGGATGGCCTGGCAAACAAATCAGGGTGGAGAGATGCTCTCCAGTGCTCAGCCCTTTGGAACTGTGTGAATGCCGTTGCATCGAGACCATTCTGTATTCTGGCTTTCTGTGCTGCTCCTTGGGGACTGTGTCGCTTGTCACCTCTGCAGGGAGCTCCCTACACACCACAGGCTGTGAGCAACAGGGACAGGGAGGGTGAGCTGGAGGATTTTAACCCCTGCTGAGCCAATCCGAGCTGCTCAAGGCAGCAAGTGATGGCTGCTCAGGTGTTCCCAGAACAAGCTCATGGTGTTTGGCACAAGACCCGAGTGTGAATACCAGGAGGGCTGCTGAAAAGGCCAGCAAGGGCTCTGGCTGCTTTTCTTCCGTAATTCTGCAAGCAGCGTGAATCCCAGGCAGCGCTAATGCTCAGGGAAAACTATCAAAGGCTGCTCGCTGTGTGCCCGGTGGGACAGACCAGATTCGCGCAGTCCTGGGGCTGCGCTGCCTCTCTCTGTTGGCTGCGTGGGAGCGCGCCTGCAGGTGGCTACTCGCAGTGAGGGCCCAGAGCAGAGTCCTGCTGCATCAGCCTAAGGTCAGGGACAAGGCCCTGCATGCTGAGACACTGTTGTGCCCTCAGGTACTTAAAAGGCAGATTTGTTTAACTAGTGTGTGACTGACGCAGCCCAGGGTTATTCCTCTTGATGTCACTCTTCTTTTTCCATGTTTCTGGGTGTGCTGTGGCACTCTGTGCTGCCAGCACCTTGCTGCAACAGCAGCAGTTGTGAGGGAGGAGCGGGGGGTTGGAAAAACAAGTAGGAGGCAGAAGGGCATTCAGCTTCTGGGGAAGGTAGTTTGGGATGTGAGATAAGCCCTTGATCTGCATGTTCCTGCTGGCTGAATGAGCACCAGTGAGATGCTGAACCATGGCGTTTGAACGGAACATCGCTGGAGCCGCACGCAGAAAGTGCTACAGCAGCTACAGCAGCTCTCGGAGCACGTTTGGGTCAGGGCTTCTTCCGCAGTCGTCAGCTAATCCCGTTTAAAACCCTTCTGGTCCTGGAGCACACCTTTGCATGAACTCTGGTATTTTTTCATGGCTGTGATGCTTCAAGGTGTGGTGCATGGCTTATAGCTCTTCATCAAAGCTGGCTCAAGCGAGTTCATATGGCCCTTATTTCTGAAGTCTGTTTTGCTGGGGGTGGTCAAGGGACAAGGAGCACTTCAGTGGGAGGCTGTGTCCCGGCTGTGGGTGGAGGGGAGGTCCGCTGAGGGCTGTGGTTTGGCACTGGCGTGTCTGAAGCCAGGGAGGCAGTAAGCTGTGCTGCGGTGCCGCTGAAATCGCTGTGCTGTAGAGGCGAGGGGAGATGCGGGGTGGAACGGAGGCGGTTACCAGCTGCCTGACTGCAGCTCCAGGGCTTGGGCTCTTCTAAGGGACTGCGTGCGTAGGGAAGATTGTCGTACTCTATTTGTTGAGTTTAAAGAAAGAAAACCAGTTTTTAGGGCTGCTCTGCTGGTGAAGGAAATTGCAGCAAGTTGAGAGTCGTTTTAAATACATTGTTTGGCCCGGTCGGTGCACGTAGCTAGAGAAGCACAGCGGGGTGTGGAGCACAGGTTGATGGGCGTATCTGCTAACCTTGTACACAGACCCTGTTGACTCGGTAGAATGGATGCATGAAGCGTGAAAGAGAAATAAAAGCATTTTCAGGAATTTCCTGGAAGTTCCTAAATAGCAGCAAAAGGTACGATTGACTGGGGCCTCACGTCAAATCCGAACCGGGTGGTCTGACCTAGGCCGTTCTTTCCCGTGATAGCCGAGGAATTTCCAGAGTGGAAGTTCTTAGCCTTTCGGGTTTTTTTGATGCATACAGAGACTAACCCATGTCCTCTAAAGCTCCTCTGCTTGCACCCCATCGGATGGCAGAGTCTGTCCTTGTGCTCTCTTCCCGATGGGTGATTTCTGCGGGAGAGCTTGGCCTGCCCTGGGACACAGCCAGAAGGAGCCTGTGGACCGCTCTGACGGATGTCTCCCAAAACCTCGTCTGTACCGAAATGCTTTGAGCAACAGAACTGTCGGGGCATGTCTTCTGTTTGCTCCCTAGTCAGTCAGTTGATTTACCTTTAAACTCATAAATTGCTCTGTTTAGCTGCGTCAGGAGGACGTTCTGAGCTGCGCTTACCCAGGCCAGAGCTCCTCAGTTCCTCTGCAGAACGGGTGTTGTTTCCCTTGGGTGGAGGGGAACCCTGAGGACTGTCCTGCTGTGGTGCAGCCACTTGCTTGGCCGTGTGCTCCCTGGCTGCGAGCATGGCCTGACCGCACCGAGAGCTGGGCTGAGCCCGGGTGACTTTCAGGATGGCCTGAGGTGTGGTGGGAAGGTATGAGATGCTGTCTGTGACTGAGTGTGGCTGAGGTCTTCATAGCATCAAGGGAGACCTTGGCAGGGCAGTGGAAAGGACATGGTGAGCTGCAAGAGTGTGAGAGGTTCAGTTAGACCCGCAGGCAGTGCTGGGGGTGCTACAGCATGTGTACAGGGGTCAAGAAGAAGGTGAACCTGGAAGGGTAGCTGCAAGCGTATGAAGGTGGGGATCCTCAGAAGCAGCTGTTAACTGAGATGATCTGTTTTTATTTCCTCAGAGCTCTTGTCTATGCCAGCCGTAAAACGATTTTCTGTGTCGTTTGCAAAGCATCCGACTAATGGTACGTTTGCTTCCTTGATTTGACGTTCCCTCACACTTCTAACCCCATGCTCACACTCGGTTCTCTCTGCCCATGTTCTCCTCTCAGCCTTCTTGTGGTTTTTTTTTTTGTGTCTGTGTATCTGGTGTCCAAACACGCTTCACCTTCCCCCATTGTCTCCTTGTGACTAACGTGTTCACCCATCCTCTGTCACTGCTCAGTGGCTCCTCTGCTGTCCTCTGAGGCACTTGTGTCCCAGCCAAAAAGGCAAGAGCAGCAGCTCTGCGAGTGGGCTCCTAAAGCAGCCTTCAGTTCCTCTGCTGATGTTGAGGCCTTCTTTCATGCTCTTTTTTGGGGGGTGGGGGGAGAGTGCTGTTGGATTTGGGGTGGAGGGAGGGGGATATCCACTCCCTATCCTAAGAGATCTGCAGGTTAGTTCCTCAGTTTCTACAACGCAGATTTGCAGGACCAAAACAAGGATAGCCTGAGGCTACCCATGTGTCACCTGCAAGAGCACAGTCTTCTTGGGAGAGAAGGAGGTGCTCACAGCATTCCCTCTGCTGTTCCTCAGCACAGTCCCCTCAGGAGTACCGGTAACCTGGAGGCCTCTGACTTGTCCTAGGGCAGTCCCCGGGTTACTCTGAGCAGGCTGGTGCTGGTGGGAGGAGGCTCACCTTTCCTGCAGCCGTCCTGGGAATGGTGACTCTCCAGAGCTTTCACTCTGCTGTCAGTGGACAGTGCTGGCTTGGGCCGCTGCTGAGGTAGGAGGGAATCGGCACTGTGTCACCCCGGGGTGATGTCACCTGCTTCATTGCTGTCCTGCTCGTAGCTGTGAACAGACTTGGTGAAAGACGTCTGGCAGCGCTTCCGTTGGCTCTCTAGCTCTGCTTAACGTTGCTGCTAACGTGACAGCTGGGCCGGCAGTCTTTAGAGGTTAAAGACCACTCCGTCGTAGCAGAAGCCTTGAACTAGTGTTTATTATCCATTTCTTGCACAGAAACATGTGAAAAGGTTTGTTTCACAGCACCCCTCCTACCTCATGGCTCCTGCTGTTGAGACAAGTTAGAACCAAAGCAGGTCACTGGAAGATGCCAGGTTAAGTATCTCTGTGTTGTGTGATCGAGGCTGCTTCTGCCCTCTTGTTGCTTAGTAAATATGAAGATACTCTGCTCTGCGTGATCTGGAAGATGAAAGAAGTTCAGAAGAATGTTATGAAGACCAAAGTTTTGGGAAAGATGAAAGGGGAGAGGTCTGCTAAGTGTGGCTTTATCATTTCAAATAACTGAAGGGAATGTATTTTCTGTGTTAGCTTGGTTTTGTTTTTCCCAGAGTGGCCAACTGCTCAGTTTGTTTGTGTGTCTGGATACCATCCGAGCTCACGTGGTGTATGTCAGCAGGATGTGTCGTTCTATCTTGCCAGCAAAACTTGTACTGAGCACCAGCCTTTCCTAAGACACGCTGTAAAGCAAGTGCCCCAAGAACCCGATGAGTATTTCTAATGGCAAAGCGCTCCTTAATCCAGAAAACAAAGACAGAGGTCCAGCAGCTGCAAGCTTGAGGTTAGGCATATTTTATTTAGGCTTGGCGCTGGTTTTAGCAGGAGGGATGTTTAGCCACCATTGTGAACTATTCGCCCGAGGATGCAAAAGCTACTCATGGCTCTGAGTCTGGGTTTTTTTTCTGAAGAGCTGCCTCAGTGTGGTGAAATGGGATGGACCAGTGCAGTGGCCAAGCACAGCGGAAGGCCAGATGGCTCATGGCCTGGTCTTGGGTGTGTGACCCGAGTCCTGAGGCTGTATATGTGGAGGCTATCACGTGCCTGCATGCTGTTGTCTTGTCTGCCCTGCCAGGATGTCGCAGAAGATTGTGCAGGGCTGTTCCAAATGTCTGGAGGGTGGAGGTCAGCCCTCCTGTGCCCGCTCTGTCCTTCCGCACTCGAAGCACTGCGCTCTCCAGCTGTTTCACGCTGGGCTCTTTGCTCTCTTCCGTGTGCCGAGGTGTCTGGCTGTGCCTGGGTGCAGGGCTCGAGTGCTCTGCTGGCAGTCTGCATTTCTTGTCTCAGCGGGGGGAGGGCCTGACCATCTTGTCCAGCCAAACTTGAGCTGTGTTCGACTTGGAAGATGTCCTAAAATCTATTCATTTGTCAAACTTCTGCTTGCAAAGCTGAACCCTGGCTGCTGAGGAACTGCCCCTGCGCTGCAGCTGTGCCGGGGTGGGAGCTGGCCTGCTGTAGCGTGCCCGGGGCGGGTGGATGTGAGGGTGTTCCTGACCTGCTCGCTTGCCATAGGGATTGGGCTCCAGTGAGTGGTGCAGGTCGTTCCCACCCGGTAGCCCATTCCCACTTCTCCACAGCTTCTCTCCCCCAGCTGCTCCTGCCCCTCTCCTCTCACTTTCTGTGGCCCCTTTCCTCCAGATGTGCTTGAGCACCGCCACGTTGCCCAGTTGCTGCGCCGTTTTTCCTCTGACTGTGCCTCGAGCCGGAACATCTGCGTGGATGCCACTCTGGTCCATCACCTGCAGCACTGCTCCTACCACCTGCGCCTCTTCAGGAGCTGGCTGATCTCAGGGCAGGAGGACTTGGAGTGTCTCTACGGTATTGCACGCTGCAGCTGCCTGGGCCCCCTGCTCCTGTAGCTGAGCAGGGACCACTGTCTGCTTGAGAATGCAAAGTATGCTTTGCTTCTAAAAAGGGAAAGCGTTCCCCTCACCATGTCCCGTAAGGCTCTGGGCTGCTGCTGCAGCAAGCTGTGTGGGCTCTTCTGGGCAGTTCTGGGGCCTTAGGAGGAGCCTTTCCACATGGAGCCAGTGCTCTTTGTGTGGCTGTAACTCTGCTCTTCCCATCCCAGGCAATTGTTCGTTGCCTCCTTCCTTTAGCCAGGGTAAGCCCTTAACCTTCCTCCAGGTCAGGTGCTGAGCTCCCAGCGGTGCGATGCTCTGCTGGTGTGGTACCAGCGCAGGTCTCGGTGGGGCGCCGCGAGGTGTCCTGTTATTAACGGAGGAACCAAAGGGAATAGTGAGAGTACAGGGAGAAAGAAGATTAAGGAGGTGCTGCAACTGGTCACATGCAGCGTGAACTTGCCCTGGAAATTTTGGGGAAGCGAGCACTTGTGGGATTGCAATGTTTCTAGAGAGACAAGGTAGGGTAGAAACAGAGCTTCTTTGTGGCTGCACTGCATGGCATCTGTTCTGCCTGGTAAGATCTCGGCAGCATGTTGTGTCTGCTGGGGAGAGGCAGGCGATTTCAGCTCTGCATCCAGACGTTACATATCAAAGCTTGCTACCGCTTCTCTGGTATTGTTCAGCCTCTGGCAGATGTGAAGTACGATGCATTGAGGTCTCAGTGCTTCTCAGACAAGTGGAAGGGTTCCTCTCCGAGAGGGGCAGCTAGCTCTGGCTGGCTCTTGGAGTTCGCCTGGCACCATAATGCCTGCTTGGTGCTCGTGGCTTGCTGAGCCGTGTGCTGTGATGCATGGACCCCATTTTTCACTCAGACCAGAGGTGGAAGGGGCAGAGACAGTGTAGCTTTTCATGTAGTGAAGCCACAGGATCAAGCATTTTCAGAGCCTGGAAAATGAGATTTTTTTCTTACCCCATCTGTTTTTTCTTGATATGGCCTTTTCTGTCAAGTAGGTGCTTTGGAGATGGCAGTTGCTTTTCATATATAATGAGGACAATCCTTGGTCTCCTAGCAACACACACTAAAGAGGGGCAAAATTGCTTCGAGGGAGGAGATGCTGGAACACAGCAGGCTGCTCCGAAGCCAAAGCAGAGCTTCCCCTGCTGCCGATCATCTCCTGCGAGCTCCGGCGGGGAGAGGAAATGAGCTCAGCACTTTGGGCAGTGATACCCCAAATATTGCAGCATGGTGCTGGGTCGTGCAGCCTGCCCTAGTGCAGCCAAACGTGTGAGTTAGGTGTCTCAGCGTAGTGGCCTTCCTGTGTGGAAGAAATTGGGTCTCTGCAATCCTTTCTTTCTTCCTGTTTTCCCAGTCCGCTGTCAGGCCCACGGTCTATCAACATGTTTGGGATTTCTGCTGGGGTTCTGCTCAGAGCAGACATTTCTCCAGCCTCTGTAGCTGACAGCCCAACTTCTCCCCTTGTGAAAAATACATACTTCTGTCCTCTCTTTCTTGCCTTTCAACCATACTTCTATCCACACGATGAAAACGTGATTTAAAAGATAGAACCAGAGAGTTAGAGTATGCAGCTGGCATCCATAGTTGGGAAGATCAGTGGTGGAGCCCTGAAGAAATCTGTCCGGGAACCCATGCTTACCTGTGTGGTCATAGCTGGGAAGAGGAGAGTGTGAAGCGCGTTCCTCTGGGTTGTGAATTGCAGTGGGACTGAAGCCAAAGGTCAGCTGCGAAGAATCAGAGAATGGCCCCGCGATAGCGAGCGGGCAGTAAAACAGCAGGTGATGTTCACTGTGAACAGACAGAAACGACAACGGGAAGCAGCCCTACGGTGGTCTCTGGTCGGACCATCACCTCTTGGGATGGTGTGGAGAAGGTAGAAATCTGCAGTTGGGGGAAGGTGTTTGTGCTAGTGGTTGGAGTGGCCTGGGGCAGGGAGATGGGGATCCACAGTTCAACGTCTGTTCCAGTGCTGGAGTGGGAGTTTTCTCATGGAGTGAGGAGAGGCAGATTCCAACAGAGGTGAGGTTTTCCCTTTTTCCCAGTATAAAAATCTGCTTGGTTTAGTTCTACTGCTAACGCCTTTGGTGGAATTTCCTTCCAACCATGAAAATGCAACTTGTGCCTCTGTGGGCTGCTCTTTGACTTTGGTACAAATGAATGGAATTCTGTCTAATTTCTTGTGCTGTTGTCTGCATCATGGGCCTCAGGAGATGAGTTTCAGAAAGCAGCAGCAGCAGCGGAACAGTCAGCTCAAGGTGGCTGTCAGGCTGGAGAGGTTCCTGTGGTTCACGCTCATGCTGTGTTTTTGCTGCCCCTTCCCCAAAACGTTGGTTCTTTGCTAAATGTGTGTGGTTCAG
>NW_010415088.1:39533-43507 GCF_000710305.1 Buceros rhinoceros silvestris
AGCCTGCGCTGGGGACTCTGGCTGCTGCTGTGGTACACTTAAGGATTACGGTCTGTAGTGAAACCTTCTCTGGCTCTGCTGTGGTGACACAAAACTACCATTGTTGGCCTCTCTGCAGCAGCTGAGCAGGTCAAGGGAGGTGAGCAGGGAGGCAGCTGTCATACACAAATGAGAGGGATTCCTTGAAGACAGTAGTGCTTCACCTGGAGAGGGGAAACTTTTGTCTTTTTCTCTACTTGCTTGAGACCGGTTCAGTGACACGGTGCTGAGCGGAGCTGTGTGGGCAGTGCTTGGTACTTCGGGGTAGAGCTGTCTCATTGCACATCAGCAGTGCTGTCAGTGCCACGTGTTTCCATTAATGCTGGACCGTTCATTTCCTCTTTTGATTAGAGGAGTGCCCAAGCACTCATATCCCATCAGTGTCTCCAGAGTATCTTGTCACTTGTCCTATGTTATAGCCCAACTTTTTCCCTTTTTCTCTGGAGACCCCAACAGTTGAGCCAACTCCGTCCCCTCTTAAACCAGATTCTGTTGTGAAATGATGTTAGCCTCGGACTCCACAGCCATCTCCAGGGGCTGTTTGTTAAGTCTTGCCCTCACCCTTTTCCTTTGGCCCTGTCTCCCGGAACGTCTATGAGAAGGTAACAAACAGATACTCTTCCTTGTTCAACACTTCCACGCTAAGGACTTCTCAGAAAGGGACAGCAGAGTGTGGTGCTTTTCCTGTGTCTTGCATTCCTTTGTCCTAGCCCAGGATTTGTTATCCTTCATGTCTCGAATTGATGTTTGTAGACCCTTTGTGGTGTAGGTAACCCTGGAGGGTTCTTTTTCTCCAGTAGCTGTTGTGGCCGTGAACATCTCTAGCCCTGCAAAGGTGTGGTGATCTGGTCTGCAGCTTCCTCATATTGCCCCTGGATTCACTCCAAATACCATCTGCTGACTCATGTTCCTTGCTTCCTGCAGAGCTGGGTCAGGCGAGTGGGTTGGGGCAGAGACTGTCCTGGAGGTGACTGGAACAATGACCGCTCTTAGCAGATACTCCAGGTGCTCCAGGTCTTCTCCTTAGGTCTGTCGAGCTGTCTCTGCTGGGCAGCAGTCCTGACACAGCGCTGCATCCACAGCTGTTGTACTTTCCAGGTTTCAGAGTGATTTTTCTTCTCTGTAGGAACAAACATGATTCCTTGCTGGGTCTTTCTGAGCTCCTTGTAGGGAACTGGGGAGTCACAGAAAGGGAAGCCCAAGCTTGACAAGTTCAGGAGCCTTTAAACTCAATAGGCACAGAGCAGGAGGCGGCTGCATTCCCATGTGTCCAGAGACTCCTTTGTTTGTCCCTTACTCCCCTGACAGCTCCGGGCTGGCTTGGTTCCACAAGGCATTGCCAAGAAGCTTGGATAAGGTGCTTCGCTGTAATACTCTGCTGGCTTGAGCAGCAAAGAATTTATTGTGAACGGCTGTGGTGCAGCGTGGCTCTGAGCAAGTGTCTCTTAAATGTTCAGACACCTATTCCTGCTAATGCTGGGTCTGCTGGCAGGGAAGCTGTGATATGGGGACAAATAACTCCACCTGTTGCCCAGCCCTTCCCTGGGACACGGTCTGCCAGGCGAGCAGGGGAGGGTCTGCTGGGAGAGTGCGGTTCTGCCCTCCCTGCCATGCCTTGCTGATGGGAGAGGACAGACTGTGTCCCGGCTGGTGGCGGGAGCCCTTCGGTGGGGGTTCTGTTGAGTTCGTTCAGACTCTGTGGAGGTTCTGTAAAGTGTGGGCACTGCGCCAGGGTCTCCATCATAGCCACATACTTGAGCAAAAGGGTCGCAGCCTTTGCAGCAGACACGGCTGCTGCTAAATACATTTCCCCCTTCCCCCTCCTTCCGCGTTGCCTGGACACTTGCTTTCAGGTCTGTTGTTGCATGTGGTGGCCTGGTGGTGATTTTCTTGGCCTGGGAGAGGAGACCTGAGGCCTGAGCGTGCCCGTTGTTTGATTCCCAGGGTGCCCAGCTCCTTCAGCCGCCAGTGGTCCTGCACGGGTTTAGGCTTCTCTTTGCTCTCTTCATTTTCTGATTGGGTTTCTTTCCAGGTTTTGAAGGCTGTTCCATGGTTCCCACCATCTACCCCCTGGAGACCCTACACAACTCCCTCTCTTTGCGACAGGTCAACGAGTTCCTCACGGCTGTGTGCAGGAGTTGCGAATCGCATGTCCAGTCTACCGCAGGTACTGGTGAGGTGGGCTTGGCTCTGGGAGAGCCAGAACAGAGGCGAGGCGAGGAGAACTTTCAGTCTTTTACCGTGTTGGACAGATCAGCCTGGCAGGACTGGCAGTAGCCTCTGGAACCCGTTCAGGGTGTTCTAGCCCAGCGGTGAGCCATGGGGTCCAGCTCAGAGCCATCCCAGGCCTTACCTGAGAGACAAGTAATTGGCCAGCTTTGTCTGTGGCTGATTCTGTGGTGACAGGGATACAGCTTGGGGAGTTGTAGCCTCATTCCTGGGAGCGGATCACAGGCACCGCTCTGAATCCAGAGAGTTCAGAATGGGCTCTTCCTGCTCCAGTGGCCGCTGGGCTACAAGCCATTCTTCTGTGTCTGTCTGAACATTACTGATCTCTGTATCTTTTTTTTCCTGAAGCTTTGTTTGATTCAATGATTGGCAGCCAGATACCAGGAGACCCCTTTATGTCCCAGCGAATCCTGTCGTCGTCCTCTTTGCCACTGCGCCAGCGTTCGGATAAGCCCCCTTGGTGTGAGTGTGCTCCCTTCTTGATCAGGGGTGAACAGGTTGGTGAGGGAGGGCAGTAGAGGGTGCCAGGCGGTGGAAGCAAAGTATCCATGCTTACAGTTTCTGTGCTCTGCCCTTGAAGGAACAGAAACAGAAAGGGGAAATAGGTAAAAGGCAAAGTAGTCAAATGCCCTGTGAAAAAGCTTCCAAAGAAAGGTGCAGAAAGGAACTCCCTGTAGTGCAGATCATGGGGAGATCTGCTGTGGGCTGGATGCTGCCTCTCCAGATGTACTCTGCATTGTGCTCCAGGAAAGAACCAGCTTTTCAGCTCGAAGCCCGACGTCACGTTTTGCTCTATGATGATCACAGAATCCACTCGTGGCTGTATGACAGTGTGCAGTTGTGGTGTTTGTGTTGGGGTGTTCATCAGCTGAGCTGCTGGGAACACACCTAAGAGCAGCTGCAGGCCCTGCCAGCTCGCGTGGCTTGTACTCAGCCCTTGCCTATTGGTTGTGGAACTGTGGGACTGTGACACGGGTCTGCCCAGGCTTTGGGCTGGGGAAACATCAGGTGAATGCTTAAGGTTTTCCTTCCTCTTTGCAGACAGCAGCGGCCCCTCCAGCACAGTCTCCAGTGCAGGCCCATCCTCCCCAACCTCTGTGGACAACAGCACTCGTTTCAGCTTCACTGAGAAACTTGCCACCAGTCCCCCAAAAAGTGAGGAGCCGCTGAGCAGCCAGTCCCCTGAGCAGGAGGAGAGACAGTCTCCAGAGAGAGGGCGTGATGCGGAGGTGGGGCTGTCAGGGTTAACAGTGGCAGAGCTGAGTGCTCCAGAGACCCTGACCTGGAATAAGGGCCCAGAGCCAGGCAGGGTCCTGGAGCTGTGCAAGAAGGAGCTGGCGGAGGAGGACTCCAACCCAGAGGAGAAGAGCTCGGTGGAGCTGGACGAAGAAGAACCAATTGGGGAAATGTTAGAGCCAAGTAACACAGAGAACCCAAAGTTTGGTGCAGGATCTGATATAAGGCTGGCTGGGGAGAGAGTGGAGCCAGGTGGAGGGTGTGTGGGGGCAGTGACTGGCCTGGCTCAGTCAGGGCTGTCCAAGGAAATCTTGATGCCCTGTGAAGAGGAGCTGCTGGGAGAGGCGTTGGACCCAGAGCACATGGGCAAGGAGCTGCTGGGGGACAGTGCTCTGTCAGGCCAGCTTTTCTCTGGTCACCCGTGCAAGCTGCACCCACTGTCTCCTGGGGGAAGGGCAGAGGGGATGCAG
>NW_010415088.1:43565-44087 GCF_000710305.1 Buceros rhinoceros silvestris
CTGTGCCCGGCGCCAGCCACTGTCTCCTGAGGGAAGCCCAGAGGGGCTGCAGCCACTGTGTCAGGAGGACCAGCAGAATTAGTGCTCCCTGGACAGCACACCGCAGGCGCTCTGCGCCTGCAGGCAGCCCAGCTTGCTGCACAGCACCTCCCGCCGCTGGCTGTCCACAACACAGAACAAGCCATGCCCCAGGGCCTCAGGACTCGGGTGCGGAAGAGCCTGCTCTGCTCCTCCACCAGCCGGCTCTGTGCCGTCCAGCAAGAGACAATGCCCCGTCCACCGCGTTGAGCGAACAGCATGTGCAGCCGTGGTGCTGGCGTGGCACCTCCGTGGAGCAGAGACATGGGCTGTGGGCGGGTCCCAAGGGACGCGTGCTCGCTGGAACAGCAGTCGGGATTGTGCATCCAAAGCTTCTGGGGTGGTAAGTCCAAAGGGGACGGATGCTCCCTTGAGACTTTTTGGCCCATGGCTTTTGGAGGAAGGATTCTGGGCCCAAAGCAATCGGATCTATCACAACCGCCA
>NW_010415088.1:44225-44872 GCF_000710305.1 Buceros rhinoceros silvestris
CCCCTCTGGTTTCCCACCACTGGCCACTGAAAACAGTCCAGAGAGTCCATGACAGGAGGACTAGGAGAAGCAGAAAGCGTTCTGAATGAGTGTGGGGAGGAGAGCGACGAGGGGATCGGGTGCACGATTGCCTCTTGCAAGAAAACGCCTCTTTGGCGTGGACTTGGCTGTTTCCATGCCAGGCTGGGGCATGCCGGAGCCTGGGGGTCCAGCCTGAGAGAGGTGGGCAGGGAGGTCACACACGGGTTTTTTCTAGTCCCCAAGGGTCAGGCAGCTGAAGTCTTGGTGGCGGAAATTAAAAGAAACTGCTATTTGAACAAATCAGGATTATTAGAAACCAATAAGGAGAAATCTTTATTATATATAAAATGAAAAGTATTTAATATGTATTTATGTAAAAGACTTGTGAGCACAAGCCTGAGGGCGAGATTGACACGGGTGTCCCCGCCACACGTCGAGTGCGGGCCAGGGCTGGGCCTCCTGCCCCTGCCCTATCGATGGCCACGTCTGCGTGTTCGTCTGTAGCTAGAGCTGTGTGTCGTGAAGCTGTGCCCAAAGATCTCCACGCTGTCTTGTGATGATGTGTGTTCACAGTAAACCTCTGCCGTGGCTCCCGCTTCTACCTGTCTATGATGCGACGCCGCGGG
>NW_010415088.1:45147-45446 GCF_000710305.1 Buceros rhinoceros silvestris
ACACCTTTTTTTCTCCACAGAAGAACTGGTGGTATTGGAAAGAGCCCCTGGCCAGGGCCTGCCCGCGCTGCGAGGAAGCCTCTGGGCAGCCCCGTGTTAAAGACCTGCTGGCACAGGTGCCCTGGCTGGTGCCCGTGGGGCGAAGCCGCGGGCCCACAGCATGGCCCTGCCCTGGCAGCTGGTTGTGGGACTGCAAACCCCAGAGCAGCAGCAGCCCACGCCCCCATCCCGCTGTCCCGCCCGCACCCTCCCGGGTCAGCAGCAGTGGCAGGCCCCGCCCGGCACCGGCCCGCTCGGCA
>NW_010415089.1:0-243 GCF_000710305.1 Buceros rhinoceros silvestris
CAGCCAGGGTGGTCAAGCCCCGCCCCTCACCCAGGAGATGCTGGTCAATTGGTGTGAGCGCATCTCTGGGAGCCACCGGCCAATGGGCAATGAGGGAGGCACAACCTGAGGAGCTGCTGGCCAATCAGCACTCAGAGCAGCGCTACCCCTGGACTCACTGACCAATCAGCGCACAGTGCAACACAACCTGTGGACTCATCGACCAACCAGCAGGCAGGGCAAAACAACATGTGGAGCCGCTGA
>NW_010415090.1:0-1525 GCF_000710305.1 Buceros rhinoceros silvestris
GGGCAAATTCCATATGTTGAGCCCCACTCTGTCATGAGACCGTATTGCAGTTTGCAGCGAAGCATTCTCAGTTAATAGATTCCCGACTTTGACATCTGTACTTGTCCTGCACCGATACGGATCCTTTTTAACCAAGTACGATCGTCACATTTTAGCAAAACTAAACAGTATTTGAACGGGCTAGGTGAAAATCTTCCTGAACTAATGTTTCCCTAGTAATTAGGAGTGTCCGCAGTAGGTGAGAATCCTCTTCCTCAGTGCCTTCTCTCTCAAAGCTCGTGTCTCTATTCTCTAAACCCCCTCCTCCCAAGAGACTGTTTCTGTTAAGCATCAAGTGGAATTGAGTTGTCGGTTATTGTTTGTTTAATAAAATGAGTGGAGAATATTGGTCTCACTAAGTACTTTATTCTTCTTACTTGTATGTATTTATAGTTACTATTCGCGTGAAAACTTAGAAATAGAGGCCGGCAAAAACTAGAAGGGAATGCATGATAATAATAGCTCAAATTGTGTTCTGCTCACAGTAGCAAGATGTAAACAAGGGAAAGTATACAAATATAAACATGGGAAGGCTTGTAAGAAGTCTTGAGATGATTTCTTTTCTTAAACTGAGAGATAAAAGCTTTTCCCAGGGCCTGTTTCGGCTCCAAAGTGGGAACAGCAATGAAATGCCGCTGTAGAACTGCTGCTCCGAGTTGAAGCTGATGGAGCTAAGGCTTAGCCAGGTCCTGCTGCGGACAGCGATCTTCTGCAGAACTGTTGGGAGAGTTCGTGAGTCTTGCTGGCATCATGGTAAAACACGTGAAGAAATCAGTGACAGCCCAAGCCTTCCTGTGCAGCCACTCCTGCTGCACGCTGCGTAGCTCCGTTCGTGTCTGGGTTTCTGCCTAAAACTCACTTTGCCACTGTGGTTTATGGTAACTGAAGGCTGCTACATCTTAGAATATTACAAGTGTAATCTTGTGTATTTTAGTTTTGTCTGAGTTACGTGTTTGTTCCTCCTTTGACTAGAAAATTACTATAACGATCAAAGCATCCTTTAATTTCTAGCAGTTTGGTTCTGATAGATAAATGTTGTTAATGGGTCTCGAGGAAACTGCATCTAAAGAGCCGTAGATTTTCTACTACGTATGTATAGATATGCTATTTTTTATATTTGCAAGTTCTGTTGGGGGAAAAAACGTCAACCTGCAGCTACCACGGGTGAAGCTGTTCCAGCAGCAGTCAACCAAAAGTCTGGTGTGAATAACCGGAGTTACAGGCCAGGAGGGGAGTTGATTTTTTAGTTGTTTAATATAAGGTAGCTCCATAAAATGTTTTCTACGGAACTATAAATTGACACAGACTGTGTCAAAAGAATAGGCGAAAGCTCTTACATTATTAAATAAAGAGCTCGGCTTTTGGCTGAGGCACTAACGCAGGGTTTGAGAGGTGCGGGTGCTTTCACGCCTGTGGTGCTGCTTTCCTGTGCGGGGTGCCCTTGTCCAGCCGTCAGCCTGTGGGTATTTCCACGTGGCTCCTGAAC
>NW_010415090.1:1581-1896 GCF_000710305.1 Buceros rhinoceros silvestris
CCTTGTCCAGGCGTCAGCCTGTTGGTATTTCCACGTGGCTCCTGAACAGCGCTCGGTGCGGTGCGGGTGTGGCGCGGACAGGCTGCGACCTGCTCAGCGACAGCCCTGGCCACGCTCTCTCCACTCTGCTGCCACACACGAACGCAAGATGCTGGTGGCGGCTGCTGCCCCCGCTGCGGCACCCCGCTAGGCACTCCTGGAGTGCGTGTCCGCTCTCCAGGACAAGGTCACTCTGTTTCAAGCCCCCGGACAAAGGAAAACCTTCTCCCTCCTCGCAGCGCGCCGCTCCGCGGCCCCGGCACCTCAGACGCGGGG
>NW_010415091.1:0-332 GCF_000710305.1 Buceros rhinoceros silvestris
CCTGCTGCTGGATGCCATCGCCTGCGAGGACGAGTTTGACTGCAAGGAGCTGGAGGCTCTCTTTCAGAGCTACAACCTGAAGCTGGAGCAGACGTCCACCCTCAAGGCGCTGGCCGTCCTCATCGTGCTCACCGCAAGCCTGGCCCTGGTGGAGCTGCTCTCCGGCCCCAGCCTGACCATCTCCAAAGGCTCGCACCCGGTGCACTGCATCATCTTCCTTTCCCTTTTCATCGTCACCAATGTCAAGTACTTGCAGGTCACCCAGCTGCAGCAGATCGTCAAGCTCACCTTGCTCTTCAGCTTCACCTTCTCCTTCCTCTGCTGCCCCTTCT
>NW_010415092.1:0-223 GCF_000710305.1 Buceros rhinoceros silvestris
GGGCTCAGCCCCTCCACTGCCCTTCATCCCCCACACGCAGCCCTTCATCCCCCCCTGCCACCCTCCATCCCCTGCCCTACCTCGTTGGAGCTGAGGCGAGTGGCCCGGCACCAGAAATTAGCGGTGGCCACGGCGATGCAGAACTCCAGGATGGTGAAGATGAGCAGCACGATGGAAATCCCGTTCCCCGCGAGCTCCACGGTGGGGACACACCTGTCAGCAA
>NW_010415092.1:408-694 GCF_000710305.1 Buceros rhinoceros silvestris
GGTGGGGCCCACCCCACACTTCGGGGTGAGGATTTGAGGGGCTTCCCCTCCTCTATCTCCCACTGGCTACGCCGAGGTCTCACTCAGAGCTGCTTTTAGGGCTTTCAGAGAGAAACAAGTGCTTCCAGGCCGTGAGTCATCTCCCAAGGCACCAGCCTAAAATAGGTCAGGCAGGCGGCACCGCGCCGGCAGGCGGCACCGCGGTCCAGGTGCCACCAACTATGGGCCCCTGACACCCGCCGAGGAGCTTCCCCCCACCCCAGGAAGAGCTCAGGGGAGATGGAGG
>NW_010415092.1:932-1605 GCF_000710305.1 Buceros rhinoceros silvestris
CTGGCTGTGCCCCCACCCCGCTTACCAGGACGAGATAGCTGTAGTAGTTGAAGCTGGAGCGGTAGAGCCCGTTCAGGTTGAGGTCAACGATGAAGGCGACAATGCCCAGCAGAGCGAAGATGGCGCTGATGATGTTCATGGTCTGGCTGCCCTTCACCTGCGGGCACCGAGTGGCTTTGGGGATGGCCACGGGTCCCAAAGCCCGCGGGGACCCCCACCGTGGGGCTGGGAGACTGGCCGTGGGTCACGTCCCAGGCTGCCTTTGGGGGTGTTTTCTTCCCTCCTTCCCGTTCCTCGTTTCCAGACATACCCCTGGCTTTGTCCCGAGGGGTTTCACCCGGGTCTGGCTGCTCCCACCTGCCCGCCTACCCCCTCCTCCTGCAAATGGGGCAACATGGAGACCCCCCAGGGACACTCACCACCCCTGGGACACTCACCGCACACTCCGTGGGGCTCTTCTCCGCCCCGATGGAGAGGCAGCCCGAGATGATGAACTGCGCCGGGAGAGACAGAGGGAGCAGTGAGTCCTCCGCGACCCTCCCCCAGGCCCCCCCAGCATTAACGAAACACCCAGGGGCACAGTGACCCCCATCCCGTTGCGTGATTAGACCTTGAGTTTTACAGCTGCTGGACCAGAAACCCTTAGCCCCAGTTTGCTGGGAGCACTGGGACC
>NW_010415093.1:0-365 GCF_000710305.1 Buceros rhinoceros silvestris
CGGCTCTCCAGAACAGCTGGCATCTCGAGCTCATCGCTGGCTGCCCCAGGAGGAAAACAAACAGCGTCTCCAGCTCCCCAGTGGGATGGAAAGTTTTGCGTGCTGGGGCTGGACCGCCTGCCTGGCGCTCTCCCAGCTCAGCAGCTATTCAGTACCTCGGAAGGCACTCGCCCTCCGTGCCTGCTCCTCGCGGGTGTCTCGCTTCCCGACAGCTTTGCCTGGCAGCAGCGGGTGAAAACTCCTGCCTGCCCCACATGGTTCCTTTGCCACACAGCAAGGTGCATCGCTGCAAACGGCGGCTTTTCCTCCTCCTGCCGCGCTGTGCCAGCGGCTGGGGCCGCTTCCCCGGGGTCGGCTCGGCGGCA
>NW_010415093.1:533-1852 GCF_000710305.1 Buceros rhinoceros silvestris
GTCGAGCTTGGCTCTGCCTCCGCCCGGGGTGCTCCTGCAGCCCTCTGCTTTCGCTCGCCTGGCTTTTCACAGCAGCCTCTCTCCCCAGCAGGCAAGGCAGGAGGAGCTCAGCCGTGCTCTGGGGCTCCTGTGCGGGAAGGACAGAGGAGGAGGAGGGAGAGGAGGAGGGCTGCTGTGGGTGTTTGCCGTTGAGACGCTCTGTCGAGCTTGGCTCTGCCTCCGCCCGGGGTGCTCCTGCAGCCCTCTGCTTTCGCTCGCCTGGCTTTTCACAGCAGCCTCTCTCCCCAGCAGGCAAGGCAGGAGGAGCTCAGCCGTGCTCTGGGGCTCCTGTGCGGGAAGGACAGAGGAGGAGGAGGGAGAGGAGGAGGGCTGCTGTGGGTGTTTGCCGTTGAGACGCTCTGCGTGGGATCCCTGCCACTCTTATGAGGTAGGGGAGACCCCAGGAGAAATTTGGGGACCAGTTGCTCCCAGCTTTGGTGCTTAATGGCAGTGGAGGATGAGGCAGCACCTGGGCTGCTGGCAGCACCCAAGGGTGCTGGGTCAGTGCCTCTGGGCAGGAGGGGAGGCCGGCAGCATGCCAGGGTGCCATGCCAGGGTGATCGCAGGCACTGTCTCCAGCAGCTCCTCTCCTGGTCCAGTGGTGTTTGTGTGAAGGCTGCCGCACAGCTTCCCCTCCACATCCCCACCGTGAACTGATTTATCGCCAAGGCCAGGGAGGAGCGGGGTTGATTTAGGAGTGAGGACCCTGCCCCGCTGCCAGCCAGGGCTGCTGGTGCCCCTCAGTGGAGGATCTTAGTGAAGCCACCACTCAGGCTGCGTCTGGCGTTTCCCCTGTCACACGTGTATCTCGCGTGTCTTCAGCATCTTGCCCAGTCCCTGCTCTGTGGTACCCTAGCCAGCCCAGCACCTGTCCCAGTGCAGGGACAGGCAGGAACAGCGGGATGTCACCTGGCCCAGGAGCCAGCAGAGGCAGCAACGCTCCTTAGTGCCACTGGCTCCAGGCTCCCGTGTCCCCAGGGAGCTTGTCCTGGATGGGGACCCCACGCTGCTAAAGCCAGGCTTTGCTTATGGTGGGGACTGAGGGAAGGGCCTACTGGGGGAGCCCCTGTGCCAGCCTCCTGCTCAAGCACGTGCTGCCAAAGTGGGGACCATGTTGCAGGGGGTGCCAGGGTGGGTCTCAAGTGCCCAGCTGACTGCTCAAGCACCCTTACCTTGGGTGGAGGGGGCCAGCTTTCATCTTCCCTTGGGAGCAGGTCCTGTGGAGATGCTGGTCCTCACAGGGGACCTGCGGCAGGGCTTGGCGCTCGCTGCATGGAGTG
>NW_010415093.1:1922-2612 GCF_000710305.1 Buceros rhinoceros silvestris
AGCACGGCAGGTGGCACCATCCCCCTGGCCACGGCTCTTCCGGGAGGATGAGGGGTGCTCACAAGACCTGAGTGAGTCCCCTGGGTGCTGGCACGTGGCCAAGGGGATGCGGAGAGGCCAGAGAGGGACGTGCCTCTCTTTGAGAGCTCCCATAGCCCCTAATAGGATCTGGAACTCGCTCCCTTGCGCTCGGATGGAATTACCTTTCCTGTGAGCTGCAGGGACCCTTGGGAGGGGATTGCCCGAGGAACTAACCACCTCTTGGCTGTTAAGCTTCCCCCTCCTTGCACGTGGTGCCAGGGAGGATTCAGCCTCCCAGCCTGGTGTGTGTGTGCACGTGTTGGAGAGGAATGTGACCTGGCTCCGGAGGTGGCACAGGCTGCCCCAGCCCCTCTCACTGCAGCAGGGTCCATCCCTCAAGGGTGCTGTGGTACAGGTGGGGATGTGGATCAGGTGTTTTCAGCCTTTGTGTGACCCCTGCCTGGCTATGTCCCTTCCTGCCCTCTCCTGCATAGGCAAGGTGAGCTCTTTGCAGCACCCCCAGGAGCACCGGCAATCCCCCCTCATCACTGTGCCGAACTGCGGGGGCCAGTGCCCCCACGTCCGAGAGCTGGGGCTGTGTGCCATGAGCCTGACCGGGGCTCGCAGGGTTCCCCTCATGTCTCCCGTACACGTGCCAAGTTGGTCAGG
>NW_010415094.1:0-221 GCF_000710305.1 Buceros rhinoceros silvestris
GTGGAGAGGCTGGTGCCACGGGCAGGAGTGGCCAGGAAACATGTCTGGCTTGCGGGGGGACCGTGTGGAACAACCCCTGTGTGCCTTCAGAGCCGTGCACGGAAAACCGACCGCCTCGGGGTGCTGCAGGCTCTGCAGCCACCGTGCCGGGGGGGATGAGCTGCCCCCGGCGCTGCTGTGCTGCTGCTGCTGGGGGGATGCTGCCTAGGGGTGGGCAGAGT
>NW_010415094.1:493-705 GCF_000710305.1 Buceros rhinoceros silvestris
GGATTTGGCCGGGGAGGATGGAGGGGACCCTCCTGTAAGGGATGGAGCAGGGAGGGGCTGTGGTACTGAGCTGGAATCCGGGCAGGAGCAAAAGGGGGAGCTGGGGAGAGGTGGAGAGCAGCAAGCACTGTCACGTCATGGCCACCCTTGGGCAGGGCTGGCACTGCCTGCACTAACGGCTTGGGGGCAAGGGGCGCGGTGGCCCAGGGGGG
>NW_010415095.1:0-627 GCF_000710305.1 Buceros rhinoceros silvestris
GGTGGGGTGGGGGGAGGAGGGGGAGGGAGGAGGAGGAGGGAGAGGGAGGGAGGAGGAGGAGGAGGGAGGAGGAGGGGAAGGTGATTTGATGACGATGATGATGGTGACAATGATGAGGAGGAGGAGGGGAAGGGGAAGATCGTTGATGATGATGATGATGATGATGGTGAGGAGGAGGAGGAGGAAGGCTCCAGGTGCTGCTCTGTGGGTTGTCCTGCCTGTAACCATCTGCTTCTCGGCCATGAGCAGCAGGTGACCACCTCACCGCCCCCCACCAGTGGTGGTCACACCAGCCATCTTGCAGTTGCCCCTCCCTCAGTGTCCCCGCAGTGTCCTCTGGCCCGGAGGGTCAGGACGAGGGGTGGAGGGACAGACCAACCGGAGGCGATGGCGCCCCCAGGGCGGCATTTCTCCTCTTGCAGGAGAAGCTCCGGGCTCACATGCGGGTGCTGAAAGACAGGAGAGAGAAGCTGCTGGGCCAGCAAGCGGCAGCAGAGAAGGAAGGCCTGGGCTTGCTGGTGAGTGGCCATCCTCTTCCTCACCTTCTCACTGCAGCCGTGGAGACCAGCAGGACTGTGGGAAACTGTCTCCTGTGGAGGGACCGGCTGGGGGAGCATTGGGTGGGTG
>NW_010415095.1:659-3010 GCF_000710305.1 Buceros rhinoceros silvestris
CCAGCAGGACTTTGGGAAACTGTCTCCTGTGGAGGGACCGGCTGGGTGAGCATTGGTTGGATGCCGCCACCATGTTGGGATGGGTTTCGCCGGGTTCTCCTTGACTTTCTTCCTCCTCCATTCACTCACATACCCAGTTTCCCCCAGTTAAGACCAGTAAAAAAGACAGGAACCACCCAACTTCTGTCTTGCCTCAGTTTCCCTTCAGCTAATAGATTTGTGGCTCTAATCCGTGTCGTCCCTCACGGTCCAAAGGTTCTGGAGAATGCAGGGTCCAAAGATGGTGGTCTTGGCCACCAACTGCAGCTGAGCAACAGCCACCAAAAAATCACCCATCATACCCGGGGTGGGGCCATCAACGCCCCTAACACCTAACCGAAAAAATCACTCCTTATCCCCAGGGTGGTGCCATCACAGCGCCTAACTCTAACCCATAATCCCTAACCCTACCCCTAACCCCTAAGCCTAATCTATAACCCTAACCCTGACCCTAACCATAACCTAAACCCTAAACCCTAACCCTAACCCCTAAAACTAACCCTGACTCTAACCCGTAACCCCTAACACTAACCTTAACGTTAACCCTAACCCTAACACTAACCCTAACCCTACACAGTAACCCAAACCCTAATACTAACCCCTAACCCTAATGCTAACCTGAACCCTAATGCCAGCCCTAACACAAACCCTAACTGTGATCCTAACCCTGAACCCGACCCTGACCCTAACCCTAACGCTAACCCTAACCCTGACCCTGACACTAACCCTAATGGTAACCCTAACCCCTAAACCCAACCCTAACCCTGACCCTAACGCTAACAACTAACTCTAACCCTCACCCTAACACTGACCCTATCCCTAACCGTAACCCTATCCCTAACGCTAACCCTAATGCTAATGCTAACCCTAACGCTAACGCTAACCCTAACCCCTAACCCTAACCCCCAGGCCGTGCCGGCCTCTCCCCGCAGGAACGGCTGGCAACGGAGAGGCAGAAGGTGGTGGCTGAGGTGGCAGCGCTGCGGCGGAGGGTGGAGGAGCAGGAGCGGCTCCTCCTGGCCCGGCTGTCCCAGCTGGGGCGGGAGGTGGCCGGGCGGCGGCAGGAGAGAGTCAAGGGGCTGCGGCAGGAGGTGGCCATGGTCAGCGAGAAGATCCATCTGCTGGAGGAGAAGTGCCAGCAGCCTGCTGGCGACTTCCTGCAGGTGGGACCATGGGCCACGCCGAGGACCTTTGGCCTCGGGTGCCACTGGTGGCCCCGGTGACACCGGTGACTCAAGTGTCCCAACTCACCATCTTCCAAGACCACCAGCGTGGCCCAACGGCCCCACGTGACTGGTTGAATCCAACCGCGGTGGCGGACGCACCCACCTCCCAACCAATGGCCCCTCTCCCTTCGCATGCAATGGAGATGCAAGGGGCCAGTCCTTGGGTTGTCGTCCAGCCCGGGGCCACCTCCAGGCCCTGGTTGGCTCCTGGTTGGGCGGGAACCCTCTCAGCAGCCAGGTTGGCCATATCGGCAGGAGGTGTCACCATATTGGGGTTGGGGTTGAGGTCACCCCGGAGCTGCTGGTTGGTCTCCAGCAGGGTGACCTGGACCCTCTCTCTTGCAGGACAGCAGAAGCATCTTGAGCAGGTTTGTGGCTCCTCTCACTCTTTTCGGGGTCCTCGTGGTGGGTTCCTCCATGGTGGCGACACCGGTGGGCTCCGAACCACCGACGGGACCCAACGGGAGGTTCGAGCAGGGTGGGGAGGAGCGGGTGGGCTGGTGGGATCTCCAGCATCCAGTCAGACCTCTCCACATCCTTTGGGCGGAACCAAAATGAGGGGTCCTGGAGAAGAAGGCGGGGGGCAAGGGAAGGTGCTGCCTGTGTTTTCCTCCCTACTGGCCACCTTTAGTGTCATCACCGGGGTGTGGAGACACAACGATCCTCAGGGTCAGCAAATCCCCCCACTGAAGTGTCCTCCTGCACACAAGTCCTACCCTGAGGTCTTGCTGGGGAACCCCAGTTGAAAACCAGTTGAATCCCAGTTGGGGTTCGGGGCATGGCAGCGATGGTGAGTGGCAGAAGTCATGTCACGACGGTCCTGCTTCCTTCCAGCCTTGAGCAGGACCATGGCCTGGCACCAGCAGAGGCATTGCCGGAGCCAGGGGAGGAGCCCCCGGGTCTCCCCCCACACAACGTGGCCGTCAAGGAGACATTGAGGAGGTTTCAAGGTCAGTCCGGGGAAAAGGAGCTGGGGCGGTGCCTGTGGGGTGGCTGAGGAACCTCAACGCTGGGTCAACGTCACCTTTGGAAACCACGGCTGGGGTGGGACCAGGGGCGCAAACTGCCAAGAGCTGCAGAGGGACC
>NW_010415095.1:3186-3697 GCF_000710305.1 Buceros rhinoceros silvestris
GTCTGGAGGGTCCAGCTGGGGACAACCCCACCCCGAGGTGGAGCCAGGGATAACCCAACCCCGAGGTGGAGCCAGGGATAACCCGATCCCAAGGTGGAGCTGGGGACAACCCGACCTCAAGGTGGAGCCGGGGACAACCCAACCCTGAGGTGGGGCTGGGGGCAACCCAACTCCGATGTTGCGGTGCCGGTGGTGACCCCTGTACCCTCTCTGTCCCTGCAGTGAGTCTGACGCTGGACCCGGAGACAGCGCACCCCCGCCTGGTCCTCTCTGAGGACCTCAAAGGGGTGCGGTGGGACGACACACGCCAGTTGGTCCCCGACAACCCCAAGCGCTTCGACTCCTCGCGCTGCGTGCTGGGCGGCCGGGCCTTCAGCGGGGGGCAGCATTACTGGGAGGTGGTGGTGGGCGATGGGCAGACCTGGGCCGTGGGGGTGGCCAAGGAGTCGGTGAGCAGGAAGGGGCGGGTCAACTTCAACCCGGCAGCTGGCATCTGGGCGGTGGGGCGGTG
>NW_010415096.1:0-804 GCF_000710305.1 Buceros rhinoceros silvestris
AAAATACAGTTTGATAAGATTTTGGGAACCTTTACCTGTTCACAGGGAATGGATTTTAAATGTACAAACAAGTTCTGGTTGCATTTATATGTACAGAACTCCATAATAAATCCGCTAAAATCAATGACATTTCTTAAAATTTGTACCTGAAATAAAACTCTTAGGTAGACAAATACTATGTAGCTGTGAATTAAAAAAAAAAAATTATAAAAAACAAACCAAAAGAAAGAAAGAAAACCACAAAAAAACCCACCCCAAACCTTTTATTACATTCACTAGGAATAAAATTATAATGTGTATCTGCATGGTTGGTTGGGGCCAGTGTCT
The DNA here is from genome assembly GCF_000710305.1 of Buceros rhinoceros silvestris. Taxonomy (NCBI): domain Eukaryota; kingdom Metazoa; phylum Chordata; class Aves; order Bucerotiformes; family Bucerotidae; genus Buceros; species Buceros rhinoceros. The sequence goes on from NW_010415096.1 coordinate 328, forward strand.
CTAGCTGAGACATTTTGTAAAATTCGCAGGACTTTTAGGCAGCCCAAATTCAGCTAAAGGTTATTTTTCTTAGAGTCAGTGCTTGTTTAGATGCGTTTCGTGTTGAAGGTCAATAAAACTCTCTTACTGTCTCTAATTCTTCAATGTTATGGACCGTTTAAATAATTATATTTTATTTGTTAAAATTATTTAAAAATAACTTAAAGCATAAATAGCTATGAAACTTAGTAATATTAGTAATATTGCTATTACTTTGAATTTTGAGATAGACTAAAGGGTGGTTATACCATTTAGAGGAAAGTGAACGCTTAAAATCTATTTAATCTTTATACAGCTCTACATTTACCAAATTTGAAATATTATTTTAATATCAACAATGCCCCTTAAAAAGTCACGGAATAATGCAGGAAGTAAATAAAAGGTATTTTGAATTTGAAACTATGACTATTCATACCAACACTAACTCTAAAAGTTCAG
>NW_010415096.1:932-8429 GCF_000710305.1 Buceros rhinoceros silvestris
TTCAGTTCATCAGCCCAGAGAAAGATGTGGGTCCAATCAACATGGCTTACTTCTTTAATTTCATATATCAGCTACCTGAAGCAATGAACTAAACTGAGTGATCCTGTGCTGTCCTTAGGCTGAAAAATGTTGAGAGCAGAAAGCCTTACTCTAATTATTTCAACAAGAAAAAAATTACTGACATTTGTAACCTTCCATGGAGCTGAATAGGAGCAGAAATTAATAAAGAGAACTGAGAATAATGTTACCATATATATATATATACGTATACATATATATTAAAAAAATGGTGAAGCCCTCCAGATCACTTACTCTGGGAGACTCCAAAATACTGAAATTGCTGTTAACCCATTCCAAGTTTGGCTGTAAGAACATCATGTATCAAAAAGGAAATCAAAATGAGGGGGGTGGTGGGTGGTGGGGGTGGTACTGCTGGTGCTGGAGAGAGTTAGGTTTTAACCATTGACACAAACATTTACTGGAGACTTTTTCCTCACTGTATTTTTAGAGACTCACTGGACATTCACTGTTCGCTTTGAAGCAGCCTGTCATCATACATACAGAGTGCCAGTCAAAAATACTCCTGATGTTCCTTTGAAACTGACTGTAATGCATTTATACATCATAGCTTGTCTGTTACGTCAGACTAGTAGATATGTTTGTAAGGTATCTCAGAATGGATGCACACTGTTGGCAGCTGTTGATTTACTGGAAAACTAGCAGAAAATATAATTAAGTGAAGAACTAGGACTCCACACACTGAAGAAGTCTTGGTGATTTAGAGTGTATCTTTAGAAATTCATGCTGCACTGGCTCACTGTGTACAGCAAGTAAAAGCAAAAGGAATGTTGTCAAAGTAAGCTTTAAAAATCAATTGTATCTTCTTTATAGCAAAGCACTTCTTTGTGGTTATAAAAACAAAAGACAGAAAACCACAGAAAAAGGATAAATAGGTTCATTCCTGAGTTGTTCAAAACTGCTGGAAATGAGAGCTGTGAAGAATTTTAAAGGGTAACAGAATTTGTTAGGGGATTTGTTCCAGTCTCACACTCATTAAAATTATAGTGTTACTGTCATTCAAACCGAAGTACATATGAAGAGATAGAATAGTCCTTCAGCTACACTAAAGCTATTTAAATAAGCAGTTTTCTAGCTATTTATCTTATTGCTTGTTTCAGCCTGAAATTGAGGCCTAGCAAATTTGGTCAAATAATGTATTCAGCGAAGCGAAAATGAAATCACTATATAGTCAAATAAAAAGCAAATTGTACAAAATCATTTGTGCGATTTGATACAACCATTTCAATTGTGCTTATTTGTTGCAATTTATTTTTAATACATTTTACATTACATTATTGAGAATGTTTCAGTTAGTTGATGTGATTTCCCCACCTCTCTTTGTCAACATAAGTACACATTAGCATTCTGATTACTATACTCTTAAGTGTTTTGGTCACCTTTAAGAGATATGCCATTGGTGGATTGTGCTCCTCATAATCTACTTCTGTGTAGCAGAACGGATAGCTACTACACTTCTGTGTAGTAGCATGGATTGCACGCAGTTCTTATCCAAAGAGGTGGCGAAACACTGCAATCCTGATTGAAAGTTCTTAGAGTCTCTGCGTGGGATTCACCTGACCAAATGTTGAGACTGGCAATTTGTATCTCAGCAAAGACCCCCCCAGGCTCCTTTTATAGTCACTGGAGAGAAATTGTCACTTCTAGAGCAGATGCATCCTAAAGCAGACATCTAAAATAGATGGGATGAATTGCTTCTAGAAGTGGAATTGCTTTCCACTGATTATAAAGGGATCCCAGGTGACAAGTTCAGAAGTACGTACTTAATGTTAGGAGGTATGAATCCCAATATCCTTGTAAAGAAGAAATAAAGTGAAGTCAATTGTGAAATGCAGACCAGTTTATTATCAAAATTTGTATGCACTTGTAGGTGAAGAAAGAAGAAAGATTTTGAAAGAGATTAGTATGCCAGTTTGAAACCTGGGAGAAAGAAATTAAATCCTTTAAGATTCTTTTGTAGACAATCCCACATATGGATGTAACATATTTCAACATCTCTATGAACAACCAGATAGAGGCATACCTGTCAATATTATTTCTACACATGAAATCGACAATTCTAGTTGCAGATTATCTAAATTCCTTTCTCTAATTTTCCTTAGCATGAACTACCCAGTATGAAATACCTTCTTCAGGCACTAAGGAATAATATAAGATATCTTATTCTGGAGCTAGAAGTGCGTATAGTTTGGGAACAGCAATTAGGCTATAGGGAATTTTAAGGGGAAGAGGAAAACTAATGTTGAAATAATTTACTGGAGTGAGCAGGTTGATTTAAAAAATAACTTTTTTTTATTCTCACAAAAGGGAAAGAAGTAATGAAATTATGTGGATTTGGGGGTTGTTAGATTTGGTAGTATTGTGCTTCTTTAGATGAAGAGATTGCAGTTATATGGGAGAAGACTGGCCAAAATTTTAGAAATCACTTCCACAAAATTAAACTGCTGGAAATGAGCTGCTTATGGTAAGTAAATTAACGAAATTGCCTGATGCCCAAAGAAACTATCTGCAGTTAAAAACTGACTGAGCGGATTCACTTTAGAACAGATACCTTTCAAAGCAGTGGTATTTAGGCAAACACATAAGTGGATTGTACCTGTGCTATTGCCAAAAATGTATAACCAGTCAGCATCATGACAATCAATATTTACATGGGTACAGGTCTTCAAAGGCACACGCCTAGAAAAGGTCTAACAATGCTCATTGATTGATGCTTTGATCCCCAGTCCCTGAAGTTCTGCTTCCGGAAATGATATACAAATACTGTGGTCTCTGTTAGCTCAAAGTGCCTGCAGGTAGGCCAGGTATATATATATATATACAAGCACCAGATGCTACTTGGTATCTATTCTTTAAACCATCTGGGTTTGGGTATACACTGCACAGCACTAAAATCAGGTTATTGCTTGATCAATTCTGCCATCTAATGGCTGGATTCATAAAGCTTGTTCTACAACAGTTCAATGCTAGTTCTCAACTGAATCAGGCTTTCTGCTATCTATCTGTCAAATATTTCTACTCTGTATCAGGTTCTGAAGCAGGAATTGTTGTGCTCCCATAAGGGATATAACCATCCTGGAAAAGTGTAATTTTTCCTGTGGCTTCTTTACTCCAGAAAGTGAAGCTGGTAGGTTCCCTGCCGTGCTGGGCGACTGCAGCTCAGAGTAGACACTGCTATGAGTTAAGACTACCTGGTAAGAAAAAGTCCAAAAAAACTTCAAAGACCCTCCAATGTCAAAACCCCAGGAGGAGATTCTCTCTGGACCTAGCATGTCTTTGAAGGCAGACCTCCTCCCCTCTTAGTCCTAGCCCCTTCCTTACTGGAAAGCTGAAGCAATACCTCCCACTGTGCCTCAGGCTGATTAAAAAAATGCACAGGAAAAAATGAAGTGATTATTTGTACTCACACAGAAACTAGATCAAATGCACTCGATTATCCCAATTTTTATATATTTTTCCATATATTTTATACATATATTTGACTTACACCAAAATGCACTTTAATTGCATCAAGCACCTTTTTTAAAGGGCTGCCTGCAGTCAGAATGTGATGTACTGATTCTTTAGCACTAAGAAAATATGCTTGCTCTGCTGCCAGTACCATCCTCCCCTTCCCACACCCTTTCTTTCAACAGTGTCATGCTTATGGGGAAGGATGTGCTTAAATATGCCAGCAGCAGAGGAAATCAGTTCATATATGACTTTTCTTGAGACAAATAAACGCTTTTCTTTTTTTAAATTAAGAGAAAACTCGTTCTTCCATGAAAATTTACTTCTGCTTGGAGGAGTCACCCCCCCAAAAAAGAAAGCTTTGTATGTTTGTGTGTTAGTTACAGTTGGTTTCATAGAATCTTTAAGATCAAAGAAAAAAAGAAAAATCAATATGAGAGATTTTTCTACTAAAATAAGCATAAAAATAGGGCATTATTTGCCATATTTTTTTTAATTATGTTTTCTAACAGGCATTATTCCTCTCATGAAAGATAAGGATTGTATAAACATTGTGAGCGGGCAATCTAATGGATTAATGGAGTAATGTTTTTTCACCTTTACTCATGTTTACTGTATTAATATACCAATGATTAGAGAAGCAGCAGAATCTAGCCCAAGTCCTGTAGCATTTCATGTATCCTAACCTACTAGGCCAATCCGGTTTCTCAAATCTGAGGTCACCTAAAAGTCCTGGAAGACCCTGAAATCTCCCACAAGAGTCATACAAAGCATGTAAAAAAAGTCCATCTATAGTGTGGCCGCTAGAATGGCAAATTGAGGGTGCCCAAAGAGTAAATGCACTGTCTGAGATCACTGGACTTTGTCCACACATGGAGATGCAGCCAATCAAACAGAGTATGTAGAAATTGAGCAGATGTTCTTAAAATGTTGATGACATCAGGATTGGTGGACATGGAAATCCAAAGAGGGTTGATAACACTTCAGTCTTTCTTGTGTAGCTCCTGAGACATGTATGCTACTGGCTAATCAAGGCTTTTTATTGAAAAATTACCTTCCTCTGTCTTGTGGTCCTCTGGTAAAATAACAGGTAGAGTTTCTTGACTTAGCAGGAAAAACCTACCTGCCAAGAGGTGAGCTGAAGAAATAATGAGAAAAAAACCAGGTGTTCGGTGAAAAACGGAAAAAAAAAAATCCTGATTTACTTCTTATATCAGACCACTTACCAGATATAGCAACAGTTTGCTGACAGAGTTAGTCTTTCAGGATTTTCGTGACTTCTACACATCACATATTCAATATGTTCAGTTGTTACATATAACCAACACATTTTTTATGTACGTACTGAGCTGACGCCAAGCATTATTATCATGTGTGATCCGGCCAAATTTTAAAAAGATAATTAAACTGAACTAGATCAGCCATTGAACACCCCTGATGTGTAAAATCTGTCATATTTCTTTATTACAGGTGAAAAGTTTTCCAATTGCTTATAAGAAAAAGAAAGAAATTCATTTTGTGCTTCACCAAAAAATGACAATTCTGCCTCTGACAGAATATTACCTAGCAGAGGCATATCACGGATATTCTCTAGTGCCAAGTCACAGCCCTGCAGTGACCCAAAGCTCAGGGGTCCACAACCTGCAACTGTTCTCACCACATATACACCGGTTGGTTGTGGAACAAACATCTCCTTTCTCCTGGGTTTATAGGAAAAAGCTGAGGAGACTGGTATCAATGGACATTGCTAATGACAGACAACTGAAGCAGTGCATTGCTTCATCAGTGCTTATGAAATAAATCAAACAATATTCAGGAAAAGGCCAGGAAGAAAAGGTAACAGTACAAGATTTGAACCAGGTCAACAAAAGTCAGAGAAATAGGCAAACCTGTTGTTGAAGGTTTCCTTGTACCCTGTATATTTTTTCCAAACCTGTAACTGTGGCGATTGCTCTGATTACAATTAACGCAGCAATAGCACAGCAGAAAGTCTTGTGGAATTATCTCACTCAGGCTGCAGGTCTTCGCTAGAGCTTGGCAATGACAAAAACTAGGTTTCCAATGTCAGTGACTGTCTCCTACCTTACACTACACTTTTCTGTCCCTTTGGCTTTGTTGACAGAGCTGATCTGTGGTGTACTAAGCAGCAGATCTAGCTATAATCTGGTTTGGAAAGAACATCTCTCAATGGGTTTTTTGGCTTTTTTTTTTTTACTGTAGAATAGGTGGAATCACAATCTGCACGCACTGTAGTAATTCATGATGTGATATTATACCTTATTTCAATAGTGACCCATTTAGTCTAGTAGACTAATAGTGGTTTGCATCAACCTTTCCACCATCATCAGTCCACAGCCTAAATTTGCAGTCCTACCTACAGCTGACATTTTACTTTCTTATCCAGGCTGGTAACTATTTCTTGTTATATAAAGGACATTCATGGAAGGTTTAAATTCAATGTAGTCTCAAGGAATAATTGAAAACAGAAGAATATGTTATGTATATATGTTAATCCATGAAAATAGAATTCTCCAAAATGGTCTCTAGGTAGAATTAAAGTTTGTTTGGGGTTTTGGGGTTTTTTTTTTCAAGCTGGAATTCCATAGTGCATTTTTTTTTTTCAAAATAAAAAAGCAGTCATTTTTCATCTAGAAACAGTGATTTTGTTGTTGTTGTTATATCAGTTCTGATTTTTGCAAGTTTGGAAAAGCTGTCAGGAGAAATACTAAATAGATCAAATGAAATTATAATATTACAATGCATGATAAAATACAAGAAAAAGACTAAAGGAAATTAGCAAGCTGAAATTTTTTTTATTAAAATGAAATATCTAACCAACAGCAAAGTAAAAGATATTTACACTATTGAAATAAAGTGAGAGGGAAAATAATTAATTTATTCTTTACGCTTTAGAAATGCCATCAAGAGACATTTATTTCTGCAGTATTTTGAATGCAGCAAAAAGATATTTCCAAAAGAAAATTTCTTTGGGAAGCCTTCCTATATAACGATTCCACATGTAAGATGAGGATCCTGCTGCACTGAGAGCTTGCACACTGAAACGGCCCCTAAGAATTCATTCCTTATATATTTTCCAGATGATAGAAGACATAAGAAAGGATGCAGAAGTCCAGAGTAGCAAAGATGAAGAACATATGCCACTTCATTGATGGAGTCAGAAGGAAAAGTCAATATACTGTACAGGAGGTATGATTTTTCCTCCATGTATTACCCTTATCTTGAATGCAAAATGATTCTCTTACCCAGGAGCCTTTTATGTTACCGCAGAGAAAAGTGCTGATTGTTTTGCTCTTGCATGCTCTTGCATGCCTCAGACAAACTTTTCAGTTTTCACACTGGTCGCATTGATTTTATAAGCACTGTACAGGTAGAGCCTGATGCTTGAACTGTCTAGGGTTCTTGACAGGCTTTGCAATGTCCTGCCCAGCTAATGCCCTACTTTTTCAGTTAGCTCACCGCATTTCTGTTTCTTCCCTTCACTTTATTACCCTCTTTCATGTTCTCTTAGTCTTTGCTGAGCTCTCAAATATTCCCCTGAGGGCTGGTGACATCCTGTGTTTCATCTTCGCACCTTATCATTACTTTCCGATGCCTTTCCAGCCTTCTTATATGTCCCCTTGCTGCTACCAGCTCAAGTGTGTACACTTTAAAGCTTGTCTGCTTTCCTTCTTCACAGTGTGGTCTTCCTGCTTCACTTTTACCTTCACTGTATATATATACAGACAGGAGAAGATGACTATGAAGAGGTGGAGAACCTGAATAGATTCTTGGTAAATTGGCAAGTATTCAGGAGTCAAGCTTTGGCAGGCGTAAGCCTGTGAGAAAGGACAGGCATGACAGCCAGCTGGAGAATGCAATTTATTGAAAAACAGACAAACAATCAAAAAAAAGTAGTTTTATATATTTCAAATATATATAACACATAAATAATAATATTGCATATATAAT
>NW_010415096.1:8581-11819 GCF_000710305.1 Buceros rhinoceros silvestris
ATTATATTGTACATATAACATAAAGTATATATAATGATATATATTATATATAGCATCTATATATAACATGATATGTGTATTATATATATAAAATACAAAAACTAAATCAAGATGGGGGAACACGGATGAAAATGAATGAAACCTCTTCTCTGTTAAGCCATGTCAAAACCATAACTTATCAAACCAAATTAAAATTACAAGCTAAAATAGTACAAGAAGAATAACAATACTGAACTACTTTTTACAGGACAGCACGGGCAGCCCTTGTCAAAGACTGTTTGTGTCTTCTTCCATGATTCCATGAATTCCTTCCATAGTTCAACAACCATCAGGCCACACTGGGCAACTGGCTTTTCTCTGCATGGTTTTAATTCATGTATAAAATAGAAACAGAGATCAAAACAGGGAATAAGCAAAAAAGCAGTAATTTGAATACAAGAGCTTCCACATATGAAGAGGTTGAAGAGACAGACAAAGCATAACTGACAACAGTGAAAGAAAAGACAAAAAGCAGAAAGGCAGTTTGCTACTTATAAAACATGATCACAAGGAACTCCACTTCCACAAGGTAAAGTTAATATCTTATGCTTAAGATATGCCCCATCCTATGACATGACAGATTCCAGCTGTACATACTGTGTAGAAATAAAGCAATATTTCTCTTGAAAAGTGTTTCCCCTTGTCTTGATAAAGATGTGCATTTAAGGCAGGGTTTTTGTAAAAAATGTTGTTGTACTTTACTTAATATTGCCATCTAGTGGTAAAAAAGATCAACTCTGAAACAATCCTCCTTGAAAGGAAGATACCATTCCATGGTTTATACACTAATGTAAAAAAGAGTTAATCAAAACATAGTGTTGACAGCAGGACACAAAAAAGCAGAGCTCGATTTGCAGGGTAATGAATGCCCCAAATATTTAGTTAACTGTGGGTACAAGAACAGAAGCCAGCAGAACACTCAAGTACTGAAAAAAGCCAGAGACAGGGCCATGCCAGTGCTATGAAAGTAATATGCAAGGCACTAATAGCCTGTAGCTGGTGTAAAACAAGGAAATTAATAAACAGACTACCAATTACAATATGGTCTGTGACATAACATGAATCACCACCTCCACTAAGCCTGCTGCGGAAACCACGATGACCTGCCTGGTGAGGAAGCTCCATCAGAAACATTTGTACATTAGTACAATAACTTGATAAATGGCTTCAGCAGGGAAAGCTTAAAAGCAACATAAATGTTCCTCAGATCCAGCTTAGGTGTCTTGCAGTTAGTCTGACTCAAGTGTCCTCCATTCTCTTTTCAGGCATCAAGGGAAAATAAATATTGCCACAAGTGATTCATCCTACCTAAAATCAGCAGCTAAGGTAAGTCAGAAGATGACCATTTGTCTTCAGTGACTATGAGGGGAGCGTAAGAAGATCACCTTATATTAATACCAACCTAAGCTGATCTCATTGCAAGCAGTCATGGGCCAACTCAGGAAAATCTCAAGGGAAAAATGAACTAATATACATTTCTGAAGTTAGTTGCCTAACACAGTCTGAATTCACAAGTGCTGAACTTACACATTTGTTCTTGATAGTTAAAGCCTCTCCCTGGATTTTCTCATTTTCAAAAAAAACAAATGCACTTTGTAATGCAAGGGTGACCCCCAAAAATTAAATAAACCACCAGATGATAGTAAAATATTTACCTGTTAGGCAGTCACAGGGCATATGGGGAGTACTATGGTGCTCCTTATGTAAATGACATCTGTTAGATATGAAAGCAAACTCTGACTTTCATATGTGATGTACACACAAGCTTGATCATCAGCAAGGAAGACAAAAAAATTTCGTGACTTTGAATGCTGACACCTGAGCTAAAATGAATTGAACCACTAATAGCCCGACCTCGTTTTTCTTCACTGACTACAGAAAGAATACATGGTGAGTACACCAGATGTGGACATGTAGGCATGTTTCAGCCAGTGCCACCTGGACAACTTTGAGTACTCTTATTTAACTCCAGCTTCCACTGCAGATACACCAGGCTTTTCCAAAAATACTATTGGGACCCACAGGGTCCTGACAGTCCAACAGGAATACTCTAGCGTGTCCAAAAGGGCACTTGGCAACCAAGTTTAGGCAACTAGCTATGCTGTAAGGTTAAACACCTCACATGTTGCATGCTCAAGTGATGCATTTAGGTTTAAAATTTACAGCTGAGGTTCTGCTTGGGCTTTTCACACCTGAAGGTAGATGTTTATGCAGATGTTGACATGTGGGTTGATGTCTAAACTCCAAAGGTAGCAACAGGTGATCAGGGACCTGATTCAGTTGCAAACATTATTAGATGCCTGATGGATCTAAGACAATCACATGGAGGTTAGCAGGTGTGACCTTGGAGCAATTGGACACCTGCTAGCTTCTGAACAAGAAGCTGAAAGCCAGGTGAGAGTCCCCAGCAGCTCAGATAGTACTAGACTGCAACAAGAGCTACTGAGTTCATATTAAAACAATTAAATCTAATCCCTCTTTTAGTCTCAGACAGAAGTATAGGATAATTTGGGGGGAAAAAACCTCAGGAGGTCTGTGGTCCAATCTTGCTTAAAGCAAGGGCAACTATGATGTTGCTCAGGGCTTTATGAAGTCAGATGCTTAAAACTTCTAAGAAAGGGAACAGCACAACCTCCCTGGGCAACCTGCTCTACTGCCTGACTGTCCTCATGTGGAAAAAGTTCCTCATTACACTCATTCTGAAACTTTCCTATATCAGCTTATGTCCATTGCCTCTCATCCTCCCACCAAGCGCCATTGCAAAGAGCCTGGCTCTGGCTCCTACTGACCTCCCCATAAGCACCAGGGACTGCTGTTATGTCCCCCTGCACCCATCTCTTCCCAACACTGAACAAGCCTGGGTTCCTCAGGTTCCCCTCACAGAACAAGTGCTCCAAGCCTGACCATCCTGGTGGACCGTCCCTCAGCTTGCCCCTGTTTGTAGATGCCTTTCCTGAACTATTATTGATGCAGACTAGCGAGTCTTCAGTAAAGTTGCTGTCCCCCATTGCTCCCAGGGCCTTTCCTGCAGAGCTGCTCCCTAAACTACTACCAGTCCCCATTTTGTACTGCTGCCAGAGTGTTTTGTACCACCAGCCTTGGTTTGGTTGCCTAAGGGTAGACATCTTGAAACCTTCTACATTTAAAAGTGAATCTAAGAAATATGACACAGTGTCCCGGGTTCAACATGGAGAAACCG
>NW_010415097.1:0-347 GCF_000710305.1 Buceros rhinoceros silvestris
TTATTTTTAAATGCATTTATTCTCCCCTGCCATCTCGAAGCTGGATGTCTTTTCAGCCTGCCTGGGACTGGAAAAGGGAGGCGAGCCCATCGTATCCATCCCGGGGAAAGTAAGCGCCCTGCCGGCAGGCATCCGGGGGAAGCCGCGGTTCCGCGGGTGCGGAGGGGGGGGTGAGGAGGGCCCGCGCAGGGGGTGAGGGGCATCACCCCGGGGCGGCGGGGCCCGGACGCGCCTTCGAGGAGGGTACCCGGCGGGTACCGGAGCCGGGGCTCCTGCACGTTGTTGCTCGGGACGCCTTTGCCGGAGGCTTAAGAGGGGTTTTGTTTGGGTTGGTTTGTTGGGTTTTT
>NW_010415097.1:451-16450 GCF_000710305.1 Buceros rhinoceros silvestris
ACGCCTTTGCCGGAGGCTTAAGAGGGATTTTGTTTGGTTTGGTTTGTTGGTTTTTTTTTGTTTTTGTTTTTTTTTTAAAAACCTTCGGTTGCTTTGGATAATAGATGCAGGTGAGTTTTTCAACTTTCTAAGCCACTCTCCACCCCCTCCATCCCCTCGCCAAAGAAGTTTCTAAACAAGTTTGGGAAGGAGAAATCATAAACTGAGCTTCGCTGTAGAGGCTTTGGCTTGATGCAAAGTTTAAAAACTTGGGGAGAGCGGGAACGCCGGGAAGGTGCTCTCAGTTCCCTCTACTGCAGCCATCCCGGCTGGTTCTCAGGGACTTTTCCCATCGCTTCAGCTCAGCTGAGCTCAGTGGAAGGGTCCATCTCATTTACTGTTAGCATAGACATTTCCTCTCTGCACGGAGGAGGGGTTGCTGTAACTTTTAAAATACTATATAAAAGTAGTTTTTATTTCAAAAGCAATGGTTCTGGATTTTCTCAGTTTTATGACACTTAGAATTTTCCCTTGAGTAAATAGTATGGCTTTGAATATGGCAATATTCACCATATTCAAATATGGTGGTGGACTTCATCACGTGTATTCTGCACTTATGTTCTGTTTTTTTATGTTTGCCTTTTTCATGACTGTGAATTTCTAAAAGGAAGTCTGTAAGTCTGCATGCAAAAGGCTGTCCCCAGATGACAGATTTTGGGAGCAGGTCGATACCTAAACATCTGGACCGTAGTGTCTCCTCTAGATTACTTGTAAAGACCTACCTCTGAGCCTCTTGACATCCTGCAGTGTGATTCAGAGCATGCAAAAACCAGTCTGAAAGAGACGGGAATTTTGTGTTCAGTGTTGTGAAGTCCCATGCAGTCCCCCATTGTTCATCTGTGTTTGTTTGAAAAATTTAATTCAAGTGATACCTCTGGTTGTTGTTGCTTCTTGTTAAAAATAATGCAGTTTCTCATCAGGAAGAAAAGGTTTAGTCTATATAAACTTAAAAATATAGTATTCCTGGCGTAATTTTGGCATCAGGTAGAAAAATTAATTCCTCCTTCATAAAATTTCATCTGGGATTGTCTTTGAAATATTGTGATTTTTAAAAAAAAATATTTTAACTTTCCAGTAGAAAGCTAAGTTCATAAATGAAGGAAAAATCACTATTTTTAAATTGATTTTAGTATGAACTGAACAACAGTTTGATTAAGGCTGTGTGGATATGTAAATGTAAGGGATTTTTTAATAACTCCTCTATATCACAAGAGAATAATGCAAATATGTAACAGTAGTGTAAAAATGTAAGAGTAATGTAATTTTTTAGCAATATGACTTTGAAGTCTGATTTTATTTGTTTTATGCTACTTCATCAGCTGTTAAATATTTAAAGTGAATTAACCATCACCTTCAGCATGTTGCACAACTTTGTAAGAGAATATGGTAAAGAAACTGCCAGTTAGAAATAATGACATTTAAGGGAAAAACCAAAACAATCCTAAACCCTGGAAGCTAATACGTTCAATAAGTTAGTACTTATTCTGGGGCAAAGTGAGAAAGAAAGAAGAGCTCCACTGCTCAAACTAATGTGTGGTGGCAAGTGCAAAAAGAAGCCTTGCACTCTCAGTATTAATGCCCGTGTTCCCAGAAGTCGATATAACATCTTTTGAAGCATTTTTTCCCAATAGGCTGCTTCAGAGAAAAGTGCAAGCAGTGATGGGTGTCTGTTTTACAGTGTCTTTAGATTACACTGTCAGAACCATTCAGCAGATGGAGCGTTTAATAACTGGTGACGTTAAATGAACTTTTGGCCCGTTTCACCTAGCCGTACGTTTTGTATCACTTTGGATATATTTTCCATTCCTCATCAACTCAGTTGAATTCAAGGCAACAAACCCAGTACTCATTTATTTGTTTTGATTGCACTTGTAGGTTTTATTTGAGTTATTTTTAACATTTCTTGAGAAGCAGATTTGGCAGAATTAGATAGAGTTCAGCCCCATGAGCTCTAGAGTATGTTAAAAATTAGGAGGGTTCAGGCTGTCCTGCTAGACCGTGGAGACCTGGGGAGTGCTGAGTGCCACCTGTAAAACAGGGTGGTCAGAGTTGCAAAGTAACCTCTATTAAAATCAAGCTGTCTGCCTGGAAAAACAAAATTAAGTGAACCTTTGAACACACAAGCCCATCTGCGGGTGTTTTTCAGCAATAATGTGTATTACTCATTTAAGTGCTAACATTAGGCAAGAATTAGATCCATTCTTCAAGGGATTTGTATAGGAGTTTAGAAACTTAATTGAAATCTGAATTTGGCTTGTACTTCACACAAAGGTGTAAAAAACTTAGCACTTTATACAGGAGCTATTAATAAGAGACTTTCTCCCACCAGGTGTTTTCTTCTGCAGACCCCTCTCTTAAGTTCACCCCAAACTTTTTGAAGTACATCTTTGTGCATTCTTTTTATCATTCAAGTGACCTTCACAGTGTGCATACTAACTTTTAAAAATGTATCTCCCAGTGAATTGCTAGGGCCTACTCCTCTCGCCTGGGTATTAAGGCTTCCTTCCCTGGCGCACCAGGGCATAACTCTTCCCACTGAAGCCAGATGGGTTGTGATCAGTGGAAAAATGACCTGGGTACTGGGCTGTGCTGGAACACCTGGTGTTAGATGGCTAAATTTTAGGCACCTGAATCCCATCCAGGGAGTAAACATCCTTTTACAAACACCATGGATATGAACTTTTGATATGACTTTAAGAAGACAGGGTGTATGTGTCTCTGTATAAAAGATACACTTTTTTTATTTATATTTTGAGCTTAATCATAGTTGCTAAGGGGATTATAACCTTTGGCTTTGCTTAACACCAAGGCTGTGGTGCTTTAATGATAACATGATTCAGACTCTTAGGCTGTAATCATTTTGATTTAGTTAATTCTCATATAGAAACATTTATGATGGCAAACTACCTTTGCTACACGTTATCTAGGTGTAACAAGTTCAGCTTGGAAAAAAATTGCATCTGCAACTGAAATTTATCTGCTTATAAATCAGACTTAAGACTCTTCAGATTTCGAAGCCATATTCTGCAATGCACTTTGCAGAGGGGTGAGCAGATAGAACAGTCCTTAGCTGCATTCCTCAATAAACAGTCGCTTAAAAACAGATGAGACTGAACTGTCTTCAAAGTAATGAAAAAGAGTAGGTTAGTTTGGCAGAAGCTAGGGTCAAAGCAGAATTATTAGAAAAAAATCTACAAATGATTACTTATTTACTCAGTTTGTTTAACTGTATGTCTTGTTTTCTTGTGAATTCTTCCTTCTGAAGCTCTCCTTCAGCACAATGCCACCATGCTACTTTTCCTGGCAGAAAAAAGTGCAACTATTTTCAGTCATACAGCTAGTGACTGAGAAATGCTCAGCATCATACTTTTTAATCGGTTCTTATTTAATTTTTGCTTTGTTCTGCTAAACTTTCACTCTGTTCCTTTAAATATAATTATGAGTCAGTTTAAAGGATATTGACTGTTAGTCCGGGTTAATTTCCTTCTGTAACCTGCAGCCAGAATTAGACAGGGGATATTTTTTTTTCAAAGCGGTGGAAAGAGGATTTCAAATGTTCTTTCTCTTAGATATGCTACCTGCGACCCTTACCAATCTAAATTACCATCTACCTCCTCAATGGAGGAAAAAAGCAGAAAGCATCAGCATTTCAGACTGTCAATGACCAAAATGTAGGTCTGCAAATTTGCTTGTCACAAGAGGAAGTAAAGACAGACTGTATATGATAAAGCTCCAAACCACTTCAATAACGAGACTTATTTAGCACGATGAGTTTGGGAAAGTAAGAAAATATTGAGAAGAAATACCTGCTATAAACATTCACCATGACACAAAGATAAAAAAGAAAAAAACCAAACAACATCTGCATCTTCAGTAAACTCTGAACTCTCATTTTTCCAGTTTGTTAACACATCTTTTCCTACAAGACGATTTCCAAAAGGCAGTGGTTAAGAGTAATATAGCAGATGCTCCGTTTTAGAAATGTGTGTAATCGTGCTAGGAGCACATGACTACTGAAAGAAGTTTTCATACTTTTTAGTTCAAGCTATAAGTATATATTTACATATCCATCTCCATTCTTGTAGAAAAGTCTGTTCGGAATTTACCTGCAACCATGCAGAAGGCTGGCTAAGCAGTTATGCATCCACATGAAGCACTCTGCTATTGCTTCACAACATACACACACAGACTGTATCCACTGCGTGTGGATATACAAATTCATGGCTGTGGTGGGAGAGAAATGTGAAGCTTTGGGTATTCAGCTGCTTTATAAACAATGAAGGAGAAAATCTGTCCACTGGTAAATGTGGGAGAAGTGAAATTAATATCACAGTTCTGCCAACCTTTGTAAGCACATGAGAGTTCCAGGGACTGCACTTGTAATTATTCTTTCTGGCTAAAGAAATATTTTCTCCTCCTTCTAAAAATTTAATAATTTTAAGGTCTAGCCAAGACTGAAGCTTTGCTTGCTGTGGATTGACTTTTGATGTGGAGGAAGATACAGTTCTTCCTCTGGGAAGCTGCTGCCAGAATCATGTCTTACTATATACATTTGCTCACCTGAGGAACTTTGCTAGGAAGGTGCAAATAACCATCTCCATTATAGCTCTGCTATGGAAAAATTGTTTAGAACAGCCAAGGGAATGTAAAAAACCTGATTTTTCTGTTGAAAATCAGAGAAAACTCAAAATACTGAGAAATATTTGTTACAGTTCAGAAAGGGAGGAACTGTTGGAGAATTATGTACCTAATTTCTGGTGTTGGTATGGAAAAGTTCTTTTGGTTTTATCATTTGATTTCTTCTGTATTTTCAGAAAGACATCCATTGTCAGAGGAAACGTCACTAGCTGCCCATTGATAGAAGGGCTGCCCATTTGCTCTGAAGGAAAAGACCATGCTGATCACCTCTTTAAGATACCTTCCATTCTAAGCCTCAAAAAACATCGTCTAACATGATCCTGGATTTAAATAACAAAGATGAATTTGAAGTGATTGTTTGCTTGGTTTTGCTCTGCTGGAGTTAGCTGCAGAGCTGACCACTGAAAGGCACAGTGCAAGAAAATATTTCTGTGCTGCAAAAGGTATTTCACACCTGCATAACTACCTAAGAGGTATCTCAGCTGAGTGAAGATCACAAGACTCCTGAGATGATTTGACCTGTGATGGAGGGACGCTTCTTGGAAACTGCTGGAGGTCTTCAACACAGAGCACCTCGTGTCTCTGCCCTCACCGATCCTTGTCAAAGTTCGAAATGAACCACACTTGGACATACAACCTGAGCTTTGGTGTACCTACAGATCATGTTGAGCCAAGGGCTGGACTCTCACGAAATGGGCACACAGTAGTGGCTGTTTTTCTTGGATTTATCTTGTTTTTTGGTTTTTTGAATAACTTGATTGTCCTCATCCTCTTCTGCAAGTTTAAAAGCCTCCGTAACCCAGTCAACATGCTTCTCCTGAACATCAGTATCAGTGACATGTTAGTGTGCATCCTGGGCACTACCCTGAGTTTTGCATCTAACATCCATGGCAAATGGATTGGAGGAGAGCATGGCTGTAGGTGGTATGGCTTTGTCAATTCCTGCTTTGGTAAGAGTTCAGTGATAATTCTCTTTATTGTCTAACACTGGTGCGTGAAGCGGCTTGATCAGAGAGTTTCCTGCTGTTCTGTGGTAAACGGAAGGAATCTGCTTTGATAGCCTTGTTATGGTCAAAGACAAGTGAAATGCAGACTTTATGAAGGAGTAGCACACATCTGATAAATATTTCTTAACACATCCCATTTTCAAAATTATTTGATTTTAAAAGCTAAAAATGGCACCTAGAAAGAGGCAAGCCGCTGGAAGGAGTCTGACTAAGTGTATGAACATATATAATACTTCATTCTTTTTCAGGAAAATGTGTACAAGTGCTGAACTACAGGCCCCTCAGTGCTGCTTCTGTCATAAACAAAACCTCCTGAAAGTACTCCATGTACCATTTGTATCTATGAATCTATAATATCAATTATCTCATGTCCCAGATAATGGAAGCTTTCATCATTAGATGCTTTAAGTTCTCACCCCAAAGTAAAATCTTTTTTTTTTTTTTAAATTACATGCTTGCAGATTTAATAGTAAATGAAGTAATAGGAATAGTTTTCTTGGAAACAGTCAAAGTATGCATCAAAGCTGTGGTAAAAGACTGTTCAGTGTTCTTCTCATGTCTGGACAAAACTGTTCCTGAAACCAGCTTTTGCACTGCTAGATTTTCCTGTTTTAACTGAGAATTATTTTAATTATTAAAAATAAAAAAAGGTAAAAGAAAAAGCGCAGTTAGAGGAATCACAGAATCATCTGGTTGGAAGAGACCTTTAAGATCATCAAGTCCAGCTGTTCACCCTGCACTGCCAGGGTCCCTAAACCATGTCCATCAGTGCCACATCTACACGTCTTTTAAACACTTGCAGGGATGGGGACTCCACCACCTCCCTGGGACAGCTTTCTTCTCTCCAGAGTGGCCTGTCACTTTAAGAATTACATCACTAAGAAGTGACCCTTTCTGCATTCAAGAAAATGGTCCACTAAAGCAAAAAATGACCTGTGGGTGCACATCTAGACATGGTCCTTATCTCACCCAGACTGGAGGACCTGGCACAGCTCCCTCTTGCTGCATGTCCTTACTTTGGTACCGCCAGGCCAGGACCAAGCACATCCCTGGCTCTTCTCCTGCCCTGGAGTTGCGGTGTGTCTTGAGCAGGCACTGTGACCTGATGTAGAGTCTTGATGTAGAGTCAGGCTGCAGACTTTTTCTACATGAATTATTAGCTCTTGCTATTTCCTATGTGTGGTCTCTGTTACCCTTCTCTTCCTCAAACGTGCTCCATTGAAGACACTTAACTCAACCTGGCAGCTTCCCCTGGGAAACTGCTGCTTTGCCCAAAGTGAGCTCTCATATATTCTGTAACATAAAAGCACAGGCTTTGGCCATCCAAAAATCGACCCCCTTATCAACGATACCTTGGCTTGTTTCGGCAGGCTGTTTTTGGTTTAGTCTATGCAGGGCAAAATGACATGTCTTCTCCTTACACGCTTCGTTTCCTTTTTTGTGAATTTTATTAATTCAAATATTTCAGTAACTTCTCTTCACAGGGATAAAGAGGTTAGGACTGTGTTTTTCACCATCCTTTATTTAGCCTTCTTTTTATCATTTAGGGGTGAGATGGGAGATTAGCATTTGAAGGGAGGGGAAAAAAAGGTGTGTGTTTAAGGGATTAGAAAAAGGTATGTCAAAGGTGACCTTTGAGCTTGCTGGCTTCTGTCAGGAGACCTGTGCGTAACCATTCCCGTAACTGTGGAATTAAACCAACAAATGGCTTTCTTTTGGGGTGACTTACTTATGGAATAATTCTTCTGAGTCAGATCTTCTGTGTAAATTAGATGGATGTCAGGAGTGCAGTTTCTGTGTTATTGTGATACCTGTGTGCATGTGAGAGTTTCTGGTGTAATTCTTAAAATTGGTTAGATCGCCAAGGAACAAGCAAGCAAACAAACCCACAAAACACAGAATGCCAAAGGTGAATTCGGTTCCTCTGAGTGGTGTCGGTGCTGACAGCAGGGTGTGCTCGGTGGCTGAGGCAGCCTGAATGCAGGTGGTTAGTTATTGAAGTGTGCACATCTCGTGACAGACAGTGTTAAAAGAAAGTCTTTTGCGATTCTTTTCTCAAAGTCTTGCAGTGCTCACAACATTTTTTTCTTTCACTAGTGTCTTTAAAGGACATACTGAAGAAGTTTGCTTGCAGTTATAATTAAAAAATATTCGCTGGAAAATAACATAAATAAAAGCATATAAGAGTAGCGCATTGCCTAACATCTGTATGTCTCTATGGACATACTACATCTGATAAATACCATTATTCATCACGTTTTTTTAATTTCTGTACTCCAAGGTGTGCTAGAAAAGAGCTGCTGTAGATGTGCCGTGCATCGATGGCTTTTCCAAGTCTTCATAGCACTTAAACAAAATGCTCAGGTTTTTTATTTAATTTTTTTTTTTTCATTCAGTGTGTGCTGTAAGCATTACAGACTGAACAAGGATCTGTTGAATGAAATGGTTAATTTTTTTAACGGCTATTGAAAAGTGACATGAGACAGTTGTGAGCTTTTTATTGAGACTTGCAGGTATTATTACTGAAAGAAAAAACAAATCTTTGTAGGATTATTTTCCTTATCTCTGTGGACTTTGGAAAAATTGTGCAAAATTTATCAAAGCAATTCAGAATTTGAAGAGGTGGAAAATCAAGTATATGCTGTGTCATAATCTGGTGGCTTCTTAAGTCCTGCTGATTGGTGCAGTGTGGTTACTTCGGATAAGGAAACTTTTTGTCAGCAAGAGAATTTTTTGACACCTAAGTAGTTCAGTTGAGATCATAGCCTTTGGCCTGATCATTGTGACTACCTTGTGAGTGGCAAAGCTCACATAAATTTATAAACATAAATGCAAAAGCTACGAAGACTACAAAATACTATATAAGGCTATGGTTTTAAAGGAACACATAAGAACCCGGAAATGACAAAACTATATAGGCTGGGAGGAGAACATTTCTTTGTGTTATTTACTCTTTCTTGCAATCACTTAGCTATTGTTGAAAAACATTATCTACTTTGTATTTGCTAAAAATTAGCTTACCCTCCTTAGAGACTCATGTCAGCTTTTGGCCTGTCAAGTCTAAGAGGAATGGTCCTAATGCTCGGGGTCTACAACAGAGATGTGTAGTAGGAAAGGTAATGAAGAATAACTGGATTTCGACATCAAGCTGTGCAGTAATAAACACCTCAATATTCTTATCTGTTCCTTTTTTCCCCATGGGACAGATCCTATCCTACTAGGGTAAACATCAGTATAGGGCCAGGATTTTGAACGATGTTACAGTTGGTTCACTGGCTTCAGTAAAATTGCACTCTCTTGTACCAAATGAAGGTATGCACCTGTTTTTTTAAACTGCAGTGTTTTCCTAAATCATCAAGAAATTTTAAGTGGGCAACTAATCTTCATGAATTGGTGAGTGTTTGATGATGTATAAAACACACCTAAGCCAAATTCAAACTGTTAAAATATTTTTAAATGCAATTCCTTCTTGAAAGACTCCTTAGAAGGACTGTATTTCAGTGGTTATTTTTTTCCCCCTCCCACTTTGTTTTGTCATGCTATGAAAGCCTCCTTCTTCCTGTTTAAGGCCAAAATGAGAGTGAAAGTATTGTCCCCCAGGATGGTGGCCTGGATGAATCCTGGGCTTGTGAAAGTAGGAAGCTGAGCCTTCTACCTAATGTAAAATGCATGGTCAGAGATCACTCATATTTTCTCTAAAGTGTCTTCCCTTTTTGAAAATCATATAACTCTTGCCCTGGCTGTGATCTGGAAAGCAGATCTAGCAATATTGACAGTGCAATGTACATTGATGTTGCTTACTGCTGAATCGAGCTGTTAGGTTCTTTACTGGGCAATCCATTGCCTCCTGTAGGCACTTAAAAACCATGACCCAAGAATGAGCACCAGGAGGTTGCCATGGGCACAATGGAAAAAAATATGAACAAAGTGTAGATGTTTGGTTTATTTATTTGCTGCTATCCACGTCTGCATTGTGATTTCAAACCATTCACAGAAAGCAGACGTTTTAGAAGCTAATGGGAAGTGAAGATGCTGATCAATAAGCATGTAATGGGGATTTTAGGAAGGACATTGAATATCATGAGACCTGCTATGGAAGTATAAGAGCTGTTGGATCTTGATCTGGAGGAAGATCAGGGATGGAGCTAGAGGAAGAACAGTATGGATGGTTCCCAGCATAAATGTTTTGCCCTGGTGCTTGTGCATGTTTGCAGCTCTGTCAAGTAGGTCACTGCAGTGGAAACTGCACATGTCACTGAGTTGGGGAAATGGAGGCATTTGCTAAATTTGCTCCCATTACCCATCACTTAGCCACTGTATGACAAGCTCATGGTTATACATTTAAGCAAACATGCAGTGGGACACAGGGACAGGACACCTTTTGCCAGTTGAACTCTGAGTAAACTTTGCAAGCAAGCTGAAATAAAAACTTAAATAAATCATGAAATGATTAAGCATTAGATTTTAATTTAGGAAAAAAAACATTATTCAGTAGCGCACTGCCACCGAGACCATACATACACAAAGTGATATGCTCTAAGGTGAAGTTTGTAATGCAGCTTTGACCACATCACATCTAATCTCTCCAGTGCCTTATTAAACACTTTGAATCTCTGGTTAGATAAAAACTTTCTGAAACATTTAATCCGTTCCCAAGATACTCGCACCAGTGTAGACTTCCCAAACATGTAGGACAGACAGAGTTTGGGCTCGGATGACTTCTAGAGTTAATTTTCAGGATTGCTATTTTATGCCATGCCTAAATAAGATCAAATATTAAATAGATTAATACATATGAGAAAGGTGAAGCTTTCTCTGGCTCAGGAAATCGAACACTAGATTCTAATGTTGTAAAAGTTTCAAGGCACATCGCTAACCAGGACATTTTTGTGACTGTTGAACTCTTAGCTCATGTTTTCTGGTGTCTGTTGGTTGTTTTCTCTTCCCTAGCTTTTACAGTAGTTAAAATACTTGACAGTTTGCCCAAGAAATAGATTCAAAAATTTAACTTAAAAAAGTGAATTCAGACCGATATTGTGTAAGTGAACATCACTATACAAGAGGATACAGGGATGCCTACATCATGTGATAGCTGTGTGTTTCGAGGCTGTGTGTTCCTGCACAGCATCCTGTCTGTCCTGGATACAGGGGAGGGCTACCTTCTTAAGCCTTTTCTAACTAAAGTAAGACATGTACATGTGCTTTTCTCTCCGTTGATAAACCAAGGTCCTAAATGAGGACTTCAATCTTTTTAGAAACCACATAGTACTCAACTCTATGGGTAAGTAATCTTTACAGTCACATTAAAGCAGTTACTGATTTATTCACTTGTAAACTGCCAGAGAACACACTGAATCAGAAATGGAGCTGCTCGTGTTTTTGTTTTGAAGTTCAGCTGCCTTATGACCTTAAAAAATAATTTTATTCTTAATCTTTTACCTTGATTTTATATGCTGTAGCTTAGATTTACTGCACTAAACTCAGATACTTAGAGTACAGACTTCTAACATATTGGAAACTCTTTGCTTGTGAGATGCACTCAGGACCTGAGATGAAATGAATGGCTCTTCTGTGAGAAGACGCATTTATTTCCAGGAGTAAAGACATAATCTCCCTTGGCTTGATCCTTCAGGGGCTCAAGCCTGAAGTTTTCTGAGCCCTGACAGAGTAAGTACTCATCTCCCAGTGCAAAACCACTTGTAGCAGCTTCTCACCTGCCAACTGAACGTGGATAGCTCCTTTTCCATTGGGCTTGGGTTGGGATTAAAAGTGATATTTCTATAAATAAAGTTGATAGCAAGAACAACTAATCAGTAGTGTTTAGGGAAATGTAGTTCTTGCATCAGTCCCCAAAATGTTCTCTGTTTGAGGTGTTTAGAGTGTTATGCCTGCAGTCACCATGACCCGTGCAAGCTTTCCTAGGTGGTTGTTCAGTATCAGAAATACTCTGCTGGTTCAGAGAGAAGGGGTGGAAAAAAAAGGGGGTCTGACTAACAGCAAGGTGTGGAAGGGCAAAGGTGCTTACAGTTCCTTTATCTAAAAAAAGAGAAATGTTGTCATTACCTAGAGGGCTTTACTTATTTTAATACAAGGTTACAAGTGATGGCTTGTCCTGAATTTTTCCAACTAATTCAAGCACCTGGTATGCATTACATTGTGCTAGATTAGAGTATAGTAAATGGAACCAAAAAAGTACTTATTTAGGAGATATATGATCTGAATTCGTCTTTGGTGTTCCCTCTCTAAGGAAACTGAAGTTAGTCTGCTATTCTTTTTATTTAAATAATTAACCAATGAGGTAGTGTTATTATATAGACTTCTGAGGGTGATATTTACATGGAAAAATCAAATGCTGGACCCCTTAAGGATAGATGGGAATCATCTGACTAAAACTAGACATTTTCGAGTCCCCAAGGCTTCTTTTATAATGAGGGAGAAACAAATTTGTACTGCCAGTATGCAAATTATCTGATGTATTTGAGGTGGTCTCTTCAGGGTGATCTGAGCTTTATTTCCACTGACTATGAAAGGAGCCCAAGCTCAGGGGTAGGTATCTGCTCTGTACCTCTCTGGAGTCATGAGATGACCTCATAAATAGGGGGCTTATTACTTCTTTTACCCTTCTGTATGTTTTTTGTACTTTTGCTTATAATCCCCTCCCCACTTTAGTGTCCTCTTCCTGGATGTTTGGTTTATTTCTTAGTTTATTTCTAATTCCTGTGGGCATTAAACACCATACATTGTTGAAATCACTTGGAATAGTTGTCCAAGACCGAGTATTTGGAAGTCATCTGTTGTGTTTCCATGAAGAGATTCCCAATGAAGAGATGTTCCTCTTTCAGAACTTAAGGTCCCACATGCGTCATGTCAGGAAAAAACCCCTCCCTATGGATAATTTGTAGAGCACAAGCACTGGACTTCTGTGTTCAATTTTAGTGCTTGAAGCAGAGTGTCAGCTTGGGGGAAAGTTTTGGAAAACCTTATAAGAAATCAGAAGGCGGGCCTAATAATGTTGTACTTTGAACATTATTCCTGAAATCAGAGATTTCGCTCTGGTAGATGCTTTAACACCAGTTTAGGGGGAAAGAAGGTTTTGCCTTCATTACAACAGAGTGTCACCTAAGGTGTGGTTCAATTTGCCCATGTTTTTAAGTCATTGCAGACTACGGGTGTTGATGCTAAGTGTTAGATCAGTTCCTGTGGCATCAGTATTGGCAGGTATGGTTGCTTCTCCTTCCCCTGGTCTGGGCAGCCCCAGCTCTGCCCCGTCTCCATGCCATACTGCAGTGGGATTGAAGCGTGCACCAGAACCCCATGCTTCCCTTCTCCTCACCAGCCCCCCAAGCCAGCTTCAGCACAGTGGAAATTCAAGCACATGGCTCAAACAGGAGCTGCAGTGTGCTCTAAACAGGTCACTGATGCCCAGGTGACCTCAGCTTGCGTTAGCAGCCACATGTAGGTTGAGTTATCATATTTTCCATTGGCTGCCATCCTTAATGTTTTCTGCCATATGTTTCATTGTATGATAATCTACAGTCGTCTTTCCATCTGACCAGATGTCATTTTTCCCCCTTTTTCTCAGCCATGGCCAATACTTCACCTTAAATTAATCACTAGGCAATTTTGTTTTGTTTTCCTGTTAGTGTGTCTTCTACTTTTCTGATTAGAAAAGTGTATTAAGATGAGGACATAATTTGTGGTAGTTTGTTAAGTTTCTTCAAAAGCTGAAGCTATGCTGTTTTCATTTGTGTTTTTCTAGGTATCGACACCAGCTGAGAAACTGTTTCTGAAAGTGGAGATTAGTAAATATGTAGTAAGTTAATAAACCACAGCCTCTATTGATTCACAGACCACTTATTGTTTCTGATGATTGCACAGCTAACATGATTCACTACTTGTGAATTTGTGAACACGCCTTCTATTAGTTTTAGGTTTGGGGGTCTTTTTGTGTTTTGTTTTGGTTTTTTTGTTGTTGTTGTTTTTAATACTAAGTCAAAATTAACTCTAGCTGCTGTAAATTTTTCCATAATTGATACAGGCGGGAGGAACACTTGACATCTGCAGAGAGCAAATGCAAGGCAGCACCACTCCAGGTAGCCGCTTTCTCCCTCTGACATCCCACTGTTATTTTTCTATGAAGCATTCCTGTGTTTCGACTCCTGAGGGGGTTGGGATCTGGTTGCTCCTCCCTCTCTTTGTATGTGCTAGCCCAGTGCAGATCAGGTGAGAAAGATGAGTGAGTCCAACCGTTCACTCGACACTGTCAGGGTCCCTAAACCATGTGTCTCAGCCCTAAAAGGATGAAGCATCAGATTCCATGAAAGTGCCTAGCTCCCTCTCATCTCTCAGTGGTCCAGACGGTAATGCCTCTAATCAAGGTCACCAGGGCACCATCTTTAAAACTACTGTGCCACAAGTATGCCAGACTTCATGTACTTCAGCTGAAGGTTTTTTGTGTCAGCTATCAGCCTCAGGCTCAATTGCTGTGGGCAATTTCAGCCAACAAGTCTTCCCCAAATGCAGTAAAATTACATTACTTCTCCTGTTTGTGGTTTCTGAGACCCATTTCACAGACAGATACCAATATGTTGGAAGTACAATGTCACCCTATGATGAGATACAAACTTCTACTGTTCCTTGTGAAGGTATAACAGCCACAGTGCAGAAACTGTAAATCTTCACATACGTTTTGCGGTGTTGTATTAGAGGCAGATGTTCACTATGTGCTAGTATTCTAGTGTTGTTTTTCGATTGTATTTTCTATTGTTTCTTGTTTTCCCCCTATTCTATTGTTTCTGTTGGTTTCACTAATGCAATCCAGAGCAGAAATAGTAGATAATAATGGGAAGAAGGGATTGAAGTGAACAGGCTTCAGATGAGTCAATAGATGGAAACTGTTTTATGTTGAATTATTTTGTAGATATTTATAACCATAGAAGTTTGTTCAGGACCAGATAACTTTCAGAAAAAAGGGTGGAAAAAACCAGACTTGACTGTGAAATTTTTTCATAAGGAATAGTTTGAGCTTCTTTAAAAATCTACAGCAATGTAAAACTTCGGTTAGATTAGGACTCTTAACCATTTCTAAGATTCAAAACCAGTTAATATGTGGTATTTTATTGTTTGATATCTAAGTGTTGTTTGAGTCTAGTACAGACCCCTGAGATAGTACTGAAGTAGCGCACTAGCATCTGGGAAGATTTGCTTTGAGCTAAGAAATGGTATGATTTTTACAAAAACATAGATAATCCCCTTTAAACTTGTCCTCATGAAAATTCTAGAACACACAAAGGTTGAATACATTTGGGGCTGCATTAGACTTAATTCTTTTGTGCACATGCACACCGAAGCATTATTGTTTGCCAAATTTACAGTTTGTAGGTGATTTCTGTTCTGTGTTCAGGCTGTTTATGAAGTTACAAGGGAACCTCTTTACAGTGACATGTTTAATCACCCTAATGGAATTATGCAAACTGCTAGTGTGCTGTGCAGCAGGCAACACCAGGCAGAGTATGCTGGAGCAGGGGTGTTGCATGGTGGTGGTCAGAAGTGCTGCCTTCCCTTCAGAGCAAGCACCACGTGGGAGCCTCATCGGCCATCCCTGTGGGTGAGCCATCTGCCTTGGTGTGATCATCCTGTAAATATTTAAAAAGTTTTTTCAGCTAACTGAACTTTAAAACCATTTAGAGCCTCTCCGCCAAACTGGGGAGTTAGAATAAAGTTCTGTTTGCTTGAAAGTAAAAAATAATAATAAATAAATGAACCTTAACTCTACCAGCAGAATACCACCTCGCTCATCCATTGAAATTTGCTCTTCATGTTGGAAACTGGAACTAAGACTGTCTTTCTGTAAACTGTGATTCGTAAGTGAAAAAGCATGACAGGACCTGGCTTTACTTTCATAAGTTTGTAAAGGAGGGGTGGATTTAAAAATTCAGTTTAAAAAATTGCAAAAAAGCTGCATACAGAATTAATCATAGAATCATAGAGTCACAGAATCATCTGGTTGGAAGACACCTTCAAGCTTATCAAGTCCAACCATTCACCCTGCACTGCCAGGGTCCCTAAACCATGTCCCTCAGCACCAAATCCACACGGCTTTTGAACACTTCCAGGGATGGGGACTCCACCACCTCCTTGGATAGCCTGCTCCAATGCTTCACAACCCTCAGTTCTAGGGTAGGAAGGAATATCCTAGGGATGAGGAGTTACAAATGCTGCCACTTAGTAAAAGGGGTGGTATCTATGTGGTGTATGGGTATGTGTTCGTGGGCGTGACACCCCCCCCCCCCCCCCCCCGCCGGCCGGGGCGACA
>NW_010415097.1:16490-21085 GCF_000710305.1 Buceros rhinoceros silvestris
GTTTCCTCGGGTACAAACAACCTTTTGCACATCCCCATGTGGGCGTGACCACCTGGCCAGTCCGGGAAGCAGCCCTGTAAGCCTGCTGTCAGTCAGCAACAGGAGGTGTGTTATTTAGGAGGAGACAGAGAGGTTGTGTCAGTGGGCGATTGGAAAGCCGGCTCATCTCTGGGCAGGACAGTGTACTTTAACCAATCCAGCCAGGGTACGTAAGATAACTTAGAAACTATAAATAGATGTGATAAGGAAGAAGCTGCGCAGTTAGCACTTAGAAGTTGTATGTGTAGGGGCTGCAGCCGTCTGCTGCAGTTGTTTCTTAATAAAGGCCTTGTGTGCACACATAGATTGTCGTATCGTCCGCCCCGAATATTTGCGACGTATGGTTTACCCCTACACGTGTGTTGTGTGTACGTTCTGTACACTGACTACTGTGCACAAAGCAGCTCTTCTCCCTACAAGTCTTTGTAACAAATCCCAGCAGTTTGCCTTAATTTATCCAAACTGCCAAATTTCGCTCTGTTTTTGGTCTGCTCAGTTTTCAGAGGAAGAGCACGTGGCAGTGCGTAAGGAACGAGGTCCAGCAATGGCTGCATGAGAATGCTGAGGATTGCTTTACTATGTGTACTTCTTAAAACTGAAAGTGTATTTCTGTTTAATACCCTTGTGAGAGGCAAAGATTGCATCAGAGGAGTGGAATGAAAGGCTGCCGGATAAATATGCCACTCAGGGTTTAAATGGGGTTTTTTCTAATGGGCAGAAAGCAGGTTATAGGGCAAGACAAAGCCATAGCTTAATATCCTCTGTGATAAGAGCAGTGGACATACCACCATCTGCTTTGCTCCATGTAACAGATTTTTTCTGTTGGTCAGTGCGTCAAGGGGTGTTTAACAAGGAGGTTGGGGGAGGATGAGGCTGAGTAGGAGTCGTACAAGTGTTAAGATCTTTTCTGAGGTTGGGGGCACTCAGACCTTTAATAGACCTCAGAAGCGTTTAGAGCAGATGCAAGCAGGAGATGGCCTCTTACTGTGCTGTAATTCTTTCTTTGTATCGTTTCAATAACTAAATAATAGTTGTGCAAAGGGTTGTGTATATACATACAGAGTATTTGCCATTCAAAAATATGTTGCCCAGCTATGCTTCTAGAATACTGAACTTAATGTTAGGATGACTTTCAGCATCCAGTGATATCTTCCCAGTATGTAGTCCCAGCAGCCTGTGATTTGTAGTGTCGAAACTTCACCTCTGACGTAGTACTTTTGAGTCTAATAGGTCTTCCTGGCTTTATCTCTCAGGCTGCTTGCTCTTGGGAACCTTGCAAAATTTTGGTGAGCGCAATAAAATATGTCAAGGGATGCCACTTATTAACTATGTACTATGCAAAATATCTTCTCCTGTTTGTTAGTTCTGAGTCAGAGATCTGATGATTTCATTTGAAAACCCAGTTCTGGTATTATGAGAAATACTAACCTTTCCCCATCGATCTTTAAACATTTTCTCCTATTTTCTCTTTTCCTTTTCTAGTAAGTCCTGATATTTGCTTTCTAAATGCTGCTCAGCATTATTGCTTAGTGAAAGTGGTTTGTATAAAGCTATCTATCATAACTCTCTTTGCAGAGCAGTAAGTCAGTCAGAAACAATTGCTGTGTATTTAAAGCTAGGTCTGTTTTCCTCTACGTATGGCAGTTTACATCAGTATTGCATTTTATCTGCTCAGTGACTCAGTTTCATGCGGTTGTTTTGCAGTACTTTGCATTCAGCTTTTGTTGATTCTGAGTTATTCAGCGTAGTATAATCAGCAGACTTCACGCTTTACCATCTTTTCCAGATCATTTATTAATGTGATGAATAACCCTGAGCCTAGCACAGATCCACAGTTTTAACTGAGAAAACTAATTATTTTCTCCAGCTCTTTATTTCCTGCCTTTAATCAATTATTTATCCACATGAAAACCTCTGTTACTGCAAGGCAGCTTACTGTCCTTAAGAGCCTATGGGCTAGTCAAAGCTGTTTGGAAATTGAGGTAAGCTTTATTGAACATATCACACCTGTCTGCATGGCACTGCCAAGGATCTCTAATGAACTGATGAGAGATGGCTTTCGTCCATGCTAGCCGTGTTGGTTTGTTCAATATATCATACCTCCTTATACATCCATTGCTATATTCTCTAGCACAATTTCCACTGATCTCTTCAATGTTGGAGATTAGACTTGTTGTTTGGATGAAATGCACTGTGAAGAATTTCTGCCTGCATCAGTTACAAACTGTTTCTTAATGGATGTAGCAAAAATTCTCTTCTTAGGTCCTACTGAGGGTTTAAGGAACAGGGAATACCACTTGTCCTAACTCCATATTGTTTAGTCAGCAAAGTCAGCTTGGATAGAGATAGGAACAACCTTCTCCAGTCTTTCATCCAACTTCCATAGCGTATGAGGTTGCTGAGTTGTAAAACTGCACAAGAAACTTCTGGGCCATATGCCTACATATATTGACACTGCATTCATATTATCAGATATGACTAGTTATTGACCAGTTTATAGCTAGTTACTATAAAAACCGATTTGACCACTAGACCTTACAGCAGAAACTTGACTCAGAAGAGTAAATATTTGTAGTGCGTTCCATCTCTAGGAATGGTAACTGCTGAAAAAAGGCAAATTATAGTATCATTTTAAAATCTCTAGAAATATGCCTTTATTATTAAAAATGAGCAGCTGCATTTAGTGAAAAAGCAGAGGCTTATAGGAGGGAAGTTAGCTAAGTGTGCTCTGGTGAAAGTTCAGCTCCCTGGCTGACAGATGATAATACACTGTAATTTCACCTCTTAGCTCACTTGATGCTATATCCGACACGTACAAAAACCTTGAGACTACACGCTACGTGTCCATCCCTGCTTTCCACATGTGCACAAGCCCCAAAGATTTGCTGAGATGTTGCTGTACAGGAGCTCCATCTAGTGCTGGCATTATTTCTTATTCCATTTCTGTAAGGCGGCTGAATGAATACAACGATAGGGAGGCGGCCAGTTTAGGAGCATAATCTGCAAGTGCTAGGCTGCTTTCCGGAGTGGTGACAGTTCCTGGATAACATATAGAAAGTAAGGCTGAAATTAATATTTGAGGTATTTTTTTGTACCGTACTGGTATCTTTGACATGTAAAAGGGAATTCTTTGCTCTATTTATGCTACTAGGAGTAGTTTATGATTTGTTGGTTGATGGATACACATATTAATAACATAACAGAAAAGCATAATACTGCTCAGTGATGCACATTAAGTCACAAGATACAGCTAAGAATTAAGATCACACTTAAAGCACAATGTCTGCACATTTAAAAATATAGCAAGGGGGAAGAAAGAAAAAATAAATAGGTAATTCTTTACTATTAAAAGCAGTACATACTGTCTATGTTGAAGATATCGTCAAACACAAAAGGAAGGGTGTGTCATACACAGGAGGAAACAGAGAAATGACTGCTGAGAAAAGATCAGTAATGTTTGCTGTCAGATTTGTCCCACCAGGCTTGGTGCAATAGTGATTTCATAGTAATTTCTTTCAAGCACAGAGTTAAGCTGTGACTCCTGTTAGAGTTAAGCAGGAAGACAGTTCTTCAGTGAAAGGAATGATTGTCTGCTGTAATAGACTCACCACTACAAGGCATCTAAGCAAAAGAAAACATGAAATTACAGGGATTAGATAAGTAGCAACCGGTGTATTTATTTCTATTCAAATTGAATTGTTGATATTTGAAGTAATCTGCATTTTGAAAGCTTAGACTGCCAGCATTTAAAAAACCGGTTGTAACTAATAACATGTAACAAATGATTATGGGAAATATTTTCTCAATTTCAAACCAGTAGAAATGCTTTTAATGCCTTAAAAATCAAAAGGAAGTAGTGATCTGATCACTAGCACATGGGAACATCCAACTAGAGCAGGAGTCACCAAATGCAAGAATATTTGCTTGCTTTGACTGTTTATTCTATATTTATTATATAAATTTTTAGCTTGGATGGCGACAGCGAAGCCCTTGGGTTGTAGGTTTGGTTAGAGTATCCTTCTCTTAGATGGATGGCCTTACAGGGCTAAACGAGCTCCATCTGCCTGATATAAGTTTTTAATATGCATATTCAGATACAGCCTACAGTAATTTGGAAGTACATCCCATTCTCAGCTGCTTCTGTCAGTTATTGAGGCATCTGGGTACTCTATCTTTTATATTAGCACTGAACTTATCAGGAGTTGTTATATTCACATCGTGATTTTGCTATATCATAAAATGATTTACTTTATGATGTGATTTGTTTATTTGCTTCAGTGTAGATATTGAGCTGTAAAGTTCAAGTGTTAAGAGTCGAGGGACCGAGGTACCCACTCCTCAAATTACCTTAACAGATCCGTCTGTCCTAAACAGAGACAGAAGGGTTTTAAAAAGGGGAAGGAAGAAATTCACACCTCGGTCTGCGTTCGGAAAAAGCTGAAAGAAACTTTTAATAAACAATAAAACTACACAACTATACTCTATATATG
Organism: Buceros rhinoceros silvestris; assembly: GCF_000710305.1. Classification (NCBI taxonomy): domain Eukaryota; kingdom Metazoa; phylum Chordata; class Aves; order Bucerotiformes; family Bucerotidae; genus Buceros; species Buceros rhinoceros. The sequence goes on from NW_010415097.1 coordinate 21,020, forward strand.
TATATAGTTACAAACCAAAGGGAAAGGAAAAACCGAAGAAGTGAAGGTTTACATAAACTGTTCCTT
>NW_010415098.1:0-776 GCF_000710305.1 Buceros rhinoceros silvestris
GCGTCCCTCTGTCCCCGCATCCGTCTGTCCCCGCAGCCCCCTGTCCCCGCATCTGTCTGTCCCTGCGTCCGTCTGTCCCCACGTCCCTCTGTCCCTGCGTCCATGTGTCCCACGTCCGTGTGTCCCGGCGTCCCTCTATCTCCGCGTCCCTCTGTCCCCGCATCCCTCTGTCCCCGCGTCCGTCTGTCCACGCATCCCTCTGTCCCCGTGTCCCTCCATCCCCCCATCCCTCCATCCCCGCGTCCGTCTGTCCCCACAGCCCTCTGTCCCCGCGACCCTCTGCCCCCTCGTCTGTCTGTCCCCACGTCCCTCTGTCCCTGGGTCTGTCTGCCCCTATGTCCGTGTGTCCCCATGCCAACATGTCCCCGTGTCTGTGTGTCCTGCTGTCCCTACCTCCGAGTGGCCCCGTGTCCATGTGTCCGTGTGTCCCCATGTCCGTGTGTCCTCATGTCCCCGTGTCCATGTGTCCCCGTGTCCGTGTGTCCTCACGGTCCCACATCCGTGTGTCCATGTGTCTCCATGTCCGTGTCCTCATGTCCATGTGTCCTCACGTCCATGTGTCCTCATGTCCCCCTGTCCACACGTCTCCACCTCCATGAGTCCCCATGTCCGTAAGTCCCCATGTCCATGTGTCCCCATGTCCGTGTGTCCCCATGTCCATGTGTCCTCATATCCCCATGTCCGTGTGTCCCCATGTCCCTGTGTCCCCACATCCCTGTGTTCTCATGTCCCCGTGTCTCTGTGTCTCCACCTCCACGCATCCCCCCCCGTCCACG
>NW_010415099.1:0-10397 GCF_000710305.1 Buceros rhinoceros silvestris
TTTTTTTTCTTTCCTTTTCATTCTCCCCCCCTTCCCTCTTGGTTTGTAAGCATATACGTATAGAATATAGTTGTGTGGCTTTATCATATATATATATTAAAGTTTGTTTCAGCTATCTGAATAGACCGAGGTGTGAATTTCTTCCTTTCCCTATTAAATCCCTTCCTATCAGGACAGAGGGATTCCGTTAAGGTAAATCGAGGTATATTGGTCCCTCGACCCTTAACACCTATTTATTTCTTTTTTTACTTAAATACTCTATTTGAAAACTATGAATAATACTATACAGGTATAATTTTGAGTTTCCCAGATCCTGGAGTTTTGAATACTGTATGTATAATAACAAATGAATGGAAAGAACAATGACTTCCTGTGGAGACTGTCCAATCAAGGAATCATTCTGTAGCAGGAGGTCACTAGCTTTCTTAAAGAGCTATCACTTTAACATGCTGCATTACAGGTCTGATTCTAAAAAAAAGATTATTCATGCATCAATCATTTCAGCACATTGTGGTATATGTGCTTTATCTGAATTATCTGAATCAAGCAACTTTATTAATTTCTTGATTCTTAGAGTGTTTGTTATGTTTACAGTTATTTAAACTGAATGTAATTTAAAGGATTTAAAGTCACCGTAAACATAGTGGCCCAGCAAAGATAAGAGGAGCAGTCTGAGGCCAAGGACCCCAGGTAACCTAATCAGTGAAAAGGGAGCTCACTGAATTGCCTATTCCTAAGCCATGACTTTTAAATCATTCTCAAAAGAAAACAATTTTTTCTGTTGTCCCTGGTGTGACACCCACTGAGCTGAGCCAATCACAGTTCTTCCAGGAGGATCTTACAGACTGAGGAGGGGTTAATCACTACAAGGATATAACATTCATTATGAAATGCAAGGGGGTAATCACTTTGGGACCAGGTAAAACTTAATATGGGATTTGTAAGGAATTCGTGGGGTTGTGAAAAATCTCTTGTAAGCTGTTTAGAGAAGGGAAAAGGTTAGTTAGGAAGAAATGGCATTGGAAAGCAGAAGAAAAAGGGAATGAAGGACTGGTCAAGAGTGTAGGAAACGAGCAAAACCTCTCGCAAAGGAGACTAAGGCCAGACTCCACAATGAAGCACCTGACTTTACTACGTCCTTGCAAGAGCAGGTGTCTAGCTTAGTAGGCACACCTTGCCAGAGCAATACATGAATTTTTATACCCTAGTCCTGGTTGTAAAGTTCCTCCCATGTTTCCCCATTGGCTGGGTACTCCAAGGTTTACAGACTAACCCGACCTATTTACATGTTACAGGTAACACTAGATCATGCTACTTCATGCATTGCATGTCTCATTATCACGAGTTTATTCCTCCCCTGGGAGGAAAATGTAATATTCAATAGGTTATTAAGCAAGCACAGTGTTGCTTCTGGTAGGCCACATTCCTCTTAAATGATCCTAGTTTTGCAAGTTTAAGGTTTTATAGTCTCTGTCTGGCCCCCATTCATCCTTTCAGTTGTCCTCTTTATCTTGCAAGACAAGCCCCAGACAACCTTTGTTTAAAAACTCATCCCACCACCCCTCTGGTGTCTTTCTTATCGGATTCTTATCATGCAAGAACGACATTTTACTTATTTTCTTTCTTACAAGAGTAAACATATTGCTTGTCTGACCAACTCCCACAATCTCCAGTCTACTCTATCTTCATGTTAAACTCTATTCCTAGCTATTATCCTTGGTGAGGTTGCTTTTATTCTGTGTGTAAGTGATTCAGGTAAACTTCAAGCTGAGGTCACCAGAAATTAGAACAAGAGGTCTAGCAGCCAGGTACCAGAGATATTGGAGTTCTGAGAGCTGGAGCCTGGAAGGAACAAAGGGTCTGAGAATTGGCTACTAGAGGGTCAGTTGTCCAAAACTGCTACTGAAGAGATAGAAGGTCTGGGGAAGCCATAGGTCTGGACTAACTACTGGAATATCTATTTGTATCCACTAGTAGTGGTCTTCAGTCCTGATCAGCCGTAGTGAAGGAACAGGATTAGGCTACCTGTGCCCTTCATATCTGTATAACTGCTGAATGTTTTCTGTCTTCTTGATCATTGTGGGTGTCATGTGAACAGTGTGTGTATGTGCTTCTGTTTGGAATACCTGTTGGACTTGAGGACATGGAGCAGTACCAGTTTCATATCTACTGGGCTATTGGAGTCAGAAACTCCTATGTTGTAATTTATTTTAATGTAAAGAGAATATTTTGAGAAATATGGAAATAAAACTGGAGAAAAAAATGGGGGAGGATGGCACTGAAGCAGTTCTTGAGAAGTAAGTGCTTCTAAGAGGTTTATATGGAAAAGTGAAGAGACTGAGGTTATATAGTCCACAAGACAAGATAGTATAAGCCACTCAGGTTAGGAAAAGGATCAAAGCTGATGTGAGAGCAGAATTCTAGAAAAGTAAAAAGGAATGCTGAAACATAGACTGCATTGCCAAAGTCTCTCATTTGGCAGAGACTTGATATGGAGAAATGGGTCATATGACAAGCTATATACGTTAAAAAAGCTGATATATGTTACAGAAAATTAATTTTAACTGAAACATATCATATATGTACAATACATGGAAGCAGTGTTCATTCTCAGCATGCCCCTGTCTCTGTTAGATTATACTGGCATGACAGCAGAAGCGAAAAGGGACAGTTTGGAGATACGCCGAACAGAATTATGGCATGATTTGTATACCGTTCAGTTGTATTAGAAAATGGACAGAAAGAAAAAGGATTTGTCTCCAAATGTTGATCCATTCAATGAAAAAATGTTGGAATATTCCATGATTATAATGATGCAAGAGAAGAGCTCCAAAGAGGAGATATAAGGACTCCCTGAAACAATACCTCAGCCTAGGCCATATTGACCACCATCAGTGGTCCACCCTGGCCTCCAATCGGGAGATTTGGAGACACACCATACATAACGCTGCTGTCTCCTGTGAGAGCACACATAGAATCAGTCTCTAGGAGAAAAGACAGCGCAGAAAGAACCGTGTCTTGACTGTACCACCCAAGGAGACCTTCTGGTGTGCTCTTTGCAGCCGGTCTTGCCTATCCCGCATTGGCCTTTTCAGCCATCAGCGCGCTTGCAGTAAGCGTGGGTAAAGCCCTTCCCAAATCTTCGTCCGCGAAGCCAAGCCATGAAATGAAAATGAAAAAAACATGATGCAAGAGAGCAAGACAGCCAGAGGATGATAAAGGGTCATCTAATCCAACATAAACTGTCTCTGGTAGCGCTAGGCATGAGGGACTAAATGAGGTAAAAAAGTCACAGTCTAAATGGAGATAAATGACTTGTATGGCTTACTATCTTACTTGCTTATGAAGAAACGTTATGTGTGGGGATATACTCAAGTACAAGAGAGGAAAAAATCATGAGAATATGCTAAAAGTTTTAATTAGTTTTATAAATCTTTTAGATAATCCTGGCTCAGCTTCAGATAAGGTAATTCAGCAATGTGCTCCCCTGTTTACAACAAACTAGAGTAGACTGCAAATTTGAGGCAGTAAGTCTAAATCTCTAGAAAACACACTTAAAAGCACAAAAACCCATAATGTATACAGAAAAAAAATCAAGTTTTAAACTATAGATGCAGAATTTAAGTAATGAAACTAACCTCAAAAACTAGTATGAAATCTTTGAGGTTTTTATATTTGTAATTTAATGAAGCAAAATTAGATTCTTTTTCTTCACAAACCTCTTCTAACATTTCTTGTCCTTGTAATATTTAATTCATATGTTTGTGCTGAGAATTTCAGCAAATTCACCTTCAATTGTCTGTCCTCTTTCTACCCTTCAGATGAATGCAGTACTTTCAGTTATGAGCTTTCTCCTGAGATTTATCATTAAAAGTCTCCCAAGAATAAAAAGGCATTTCTTGTTTGGTAATTTCATCTGAAAAGTTGAGTAATTGCAGAAATAAAACTTTTCAACAGGGTCAGGCAAAAAAGCCAGAAAGCATTGCATTGAAATGACACCGCTGAATCTTATATCTATTCTTTAAAAAATTAGACGTATACCAGCTTGTCATGGTTTAAATACACCACGTAGCCATTCACTCACTCCTTCCTACACCCTGAGGGGAGAGGGAACGGAGGAAAAAAAGGTAAAAGTACAGCTACATGGGTTAAGATAAGGAGAGTTTATTTGAAAAAAAACAGAGAGGAAACAAGAGTAATAACAAAAATAAAGCGAGTGCTATACAACACACTGCTTACTGCCACTGCTGTGCTGAGCCATGCTGCACCATGCTCCGCTGCTGCTTGAAACTGCGCCCTCTCCAGCTAGTCCCCCCTTATATATACTGGGCCAGATATCAGTGTGGTATCAAATATCCCCTTGGCTGGTTCAGGCCAGCTATCCTGGCTATGGAAATTAACCCTATCCTAGCCAAACCCAGGACTCTGCTGAATTCTTTGGAACTAGAGTCAGCTCATAAAGGAAATACTGGTTTTACTTTTTTTTAATAAAAATGAAAAATGCAATTGAAACTGAAGTTTCATGGTGACATAACTCTAAATATAAACACAAAGCCACAAAAAGAGTTCTATTCAGAAGAGACAAAAGAAAGAGGGAGAAAAACTACATTGGTTTGCTCATTTTACCAGTAGGAAACTGAGATACAATTAGTCTAAGTGCAATACATGGTCCTACAGGAAGCCTGCTTTAGAACCAGGAGTTAAATCAAGCCAGATCGTGAACACTGGGCCTCTACTTCTACAAACAGGAAAAAAAAAAAAGAAAGAAAAAAGAAAAAAAGCAGAATACTGTAAAATAAAATCTATCTTTTGAAATCATGACTGATGCAGGCAACATGAGAAATACAGACACAAAATGTCTTAGTTTCTATATAAAAAACAAGTCTGAAGCCCCTCAGATATGACAGAGATCTTTCAGGTTCTTTGGGATTTATGAGAAACTACAATTGCCATTAGATAGTATACTTGACTGACTACCTCTAAAATGCTCTAATGATTGCTGAAAAAACTAACAATTTTCACTGTACACCCACATAGACGACCAAAGGCTTTCTGCAATTCTTTATCTTTTATGTTTTGTGCTGCACTAAGATTACATCTCCCCTCAAAACCTCATTTCTTTTATGTGCATCATTGTCTCTGTTTTCCAAGCATGGATATTTTATTTCAAGGCACCATGACAAATAGAGCATTTTAATTTATACTTATTTTACAAATACGACAACACAGTACTCTGTTTCTGATTATAATGAATAAAATATCAGCTTCAGACTTTGAAGGTTTCTAAATTTTTCACCCCATTAAGGGACTCTCTGGTAGTGCTAGCATTTTCCAAATATTTTTAATATATTAAAGGAATAAAAGAGGGAAATCCTATCTCAAACTCTTCTTCTTTCCCACTAGTTCCCTCTCCTCTCAGTCCCTTAAATGAAGAAGCCTTACTGAGTTCACAGAACTGCCCCTCCACCTCCTGTGTGCACTCCCATCCTGAGCAGACTGGAGAAAACGGCTGTTTTTGAAGCTTCTTTGAGCACTGAAATACATTAAAAAGATGACAAAGAGAGAGGGAGAAAAAAGACACTGGCACATGAAATCAGAATGGACACACCAAAAGGCATGCTGAGAAGAGTTACAGGGCTGGTTATGGTTAAAATTGTTGAGTAGCAACAACAACTTGTAAAAGCAGACTTATGTCAGACATAACTCCTGAGAAATACACTCTTTATTTCATCCTTCCCACAATTTTTCTCTTTTATTCTCATAATTCTTTTACATAGACTATATTCTGTAATGTAGATGTTTGAGTGGATTAGGATTTTCTCAAGAATATTGAACTTTGAAAAATTCTGCTACTGCAGAGGCTTCTGTCTAACAATTTGTGATGGTTCTGATTGACAGATAGTAAGAGGCAGATTTTGAGACTTCTTAATGTGTTTAACTTCTCTTTTCATTCTGTGCTTCTTATTAGTATTCTTCAAGGCTTTCCATAAAAAGTATTTTATGATATCTATACATAGTTCTAGGCACAGTTTCAACATGTTGATCAATAGTCTAGTTCTACATAGAACTGTTAAGCCTAGTGTTTAAAATCCACCTTTATACTTTGCTTCTTTTCAGAACTTCTTCCTTGATGATACCTGTAACCTCCATGTATAAAGTACAGGAACCAGAGACCCAGCCTTCAATCCTACATAAATAATAGGGGAATAGGATGGGCCTCAACAGACCCTTAAGTCCATTAACAGTCCTAAGAATCTCTTAGATCCAGGGTGCCTTCATTTTTGATTCAAAGAGATGTTATTTCCAGATGAAACATACAAAACTATTTCTCAGGATTAAATATGTGAGTAGTTTTACTCATAAAATATAGCCACCATACTACAAACTCTTTTAGCTTAATGGCACAGCCTTTTATCCAGGATGTGGAATACCAAAATGCAATTGTCTCTACCCAAACAAATCTCAATATTAGACCTTGCCCCCTTCAGCAACTTGTGGGTTATTTGGTGTCATGAGAGAAATCTAGTACAGGCTTGCCTTTATCATTAAGTTATTGTTCATACTAAGTCTGTATTCTTACTAATTAGATTGGTACTTTTGATACATATGAAATAAATATTAAAAAACCAAACTTGTTTAAGAAGTCCGTAAAGCAAGACCTCACCTAATTGCAGAGATTCTACTCCACACTTAAAAATAGGAACAAGACTAAAATAAAATGTCAAAGTATTAATTTTCCTTGGTTCCTGTTATTATGTTATTGCAAATACTGACTCTTGAAAGAAAGCAGAGTAAGCATAAAATAGTCATGCCAACTCAAGTTTCTTTCTCCAGTGGCCTTCAGAATATATGTTCTCATGCTTAGTGCTGCAGAGTATGTTCTAAATAAGCAGAATGATGTCTACGAGCCATTTTGCAAAAAATGTAAACACAAATACATGTACATGAAATGAAAAAAAAAAATGTAAACCTTCCCCCCACACACATACAAAGAAACACATGATTCATCTCTCTCTCTCTCTTTCTAGTTCTGCCATAATTTATGAAGTTCTTGTCAGCATTAGAAATCTTGCTTTTTTAGGGTTGCTGATCTCCCTCTCTATCTCAGCCCGACTCATATAACTCTTTTTAGAAGCACTTCACCATATGAGGGTTTTTCCCTGTAATTTCCTGTTTTCATTGAATGAGAATGAACTTTCAAATACTTTATTTTAAGAAGATATTATTTATAATTGCATACACTTGTCTTTCACTAATGATTTTAATTCTTCCATGATTTTTATAAGCTACCAACACACAAACTTTCCAATAGAGATCACAAAGTAGGTATTGTTCTGCTATTCAGAGGAAACAGCAATAAATCTATTTAAAATCTATTAGATCTTACTCCAACACAATATTTTTGTACCTTTTTTGACAGAAGTGAAGTAACTGAAGCTTTGTCACCTGAAAGCCTAAATTCCTTAAAACTGATGAATCAATAATGTGGTAGGATTGGCTGATCAGTTTATCAACTTGTACATGTCAGAAGATGCCTTAAGGAAGAGACATACAGAACTTGAAACTTAGAAACTTGAAACTCAGAAACATTCCATGTGAGATTAGATGAGGCGGCTAGGAAAAATGAGTACAAAGCCTATTCACATACATCTGACAGCAAACATTTCTTTCTTAAGGCAATACTGGCCTTGTATTTTTCAAGGGATGAGAAGAAATTACTCTTGACTTTTTCATAATTAAAAAAAGAAAAAAATGACAGCTTCTAAGGGAATCATAGCTGGGAGTATTTAAGATCCAGGGAAATTCTACTTTCTGGTCTCTGTGCAGATTAAGGAAGACTCACACACAGAGTTGTTTATCCAGTCTCCATCACATAGATGTGGCTGCTGTACCTACAGGTTTCTGGGTCTGATCAGCAGAGAGGCCAAGCATGAATTACAAAGATACAGATGCACATCCTAGACAAACGTGGCCAGCCAGCCACTCAGATCAACATGGGCAGAGAGCAATGCCTTTATCAGAATCCACATCCATGTTCACATGCATTCACATGAGCCACAAGACAGATGCATCTTGTTCATTCTGTTCGGTTAGTCTGTAGTTTGCTGCTGGTTACATACATGCACATGTGCACACACACACTGAAGGAATAGACCTTAACGAGAAGGGATAATTTTGAGTGATCAGGTGAAGAGCTCAGTCAGGCAAGTATACTGACCAGCATCTTCCTTATGCTCAAAGAGTCTCTTTTATTCCCACTTACATCTATTTTCTCATGCTTGTTCTTTCCCCATTCGATCTCTGTCTCGCCTTTTCTGTGTGTCTATCTCCTCCCAGATAAAAACCCCCAGACCTAATTTCTTCCTAGTGGTTCCAGTTTTGCTCCCTCTGTACCCAAATTTGCTATTTCTGATAAAGTTACTTACATAATCTAAGACACAGATATTATTTCTGATATGGTTACCTGGGTGCTGTGTTACTCCAAAATGTTTTCCTCCAATTATACGTGATATTTGGCCATCTTTCCTTAACCATCTTTGAAACCCAGCCATTCCTCACCTTCATGCTGTTATTCTTACACTGGTAACAGTTTTTGTGAGCTTCTCACTCTGTTATTTGTTATGTCCAGAAACATCTCATTTCATGTTTAGTAAATTCTTATGTTCTGTTCCATCACTTATCATTCAGGACATGGGAATAACCTGTCTGCATACTTTAACAACATCAAAGCCTCCTTGCACAATCTTTATTCTCTCATATAGATGTAATTCCAGACACAATCTGCCTCGTAATTTACTCAGAACACTGTGAGAATAATTGCGTCCTCTTTTAAACTTTAAAATTTTTCAAGTGCTCTATTTCTAACATTTTCTAAGAAAAAAATATAGCTCTATTTCTTACAATTGCTGCCATTATTTTTTTAAAAAGCTTCTCTTTCTCATTTTAAAAAAAGTTTAGATGGAATTTTCTCAATCAGCTACCACTAAATCACTATCACCATAAATAATTAACAAAACCTTATCAGGTTTTTAAGACTGATAGCTGTCACAGCCAGGCTTCCAGTAGCAGTCACAATTACACTTAATCCTCTAATAATTTTGTTATTCAATGCCACATCATATTACCTCTAACAACAATGTCATTCTCCCTTGCTGATCTGTGAAACACAGCTCCTGAGATTGCAGCAGTTGTTTTCTACGTAGGTGTGGCATGCATTAGCATTTCAGGCTTGGGAGTTACACTGAAAGCATCTTACGGTGCTGAAAGGAATCTTGCTGGAATTTGAAAGTGTAAGATTTACAGGTCCAGATTTGGAGATCATAACGAGGGTTGTCCTGCTTGCAAAGCTGGAAGTCAGAACCTTTTGAACTGTACTTTAGTGAGGTTAAAGTAAGAAACTGCTGATGTCAATGAAGACTGATGTTCTGACCACACTTTTGCTATTTTTAAAGAAGACATGCAAAAGGAGGCTGTAGGCAAAAAGAGGCTGTAGGCAAATGGGACCTGTATTGAACATCTGCGCTTGCTTTATTTTCTGTTACTAAAATGGATGTTAAGCTGGTGATTTTAAATGATTTAAGGCTGACAGTGTTAGGTCTAATAATAGCAAACCAAACAACATCTGGTGTGGTGGAAATAAAATGATTTGGTATAACACTTGAAAACCCCCAAGTACAAGTAGGCAGCTTTTTTTTGATCCTTCTAAAGGACATACTGAGCCATCATTTTTGATGAATAATATGACAAGATGGGATGCGGATTCTTCATGAACTTTTTATTGCAGAACTAATCGTGTTTTCTTATTTTCGTTGGGAAGATTATCAGAAATACTGATGTTATTCCTCTCCAAATATTTTCACTCTTTTAAGGAGATAATTATTTAATGGTTTTTGATATTACGTTTTTTTCCGTTTAACTCCCTTTTCTGATGCTTTTCCTAATGGTCAGTGACATGGCCATATTAAAAAAATGACGAAGGTGTACCAGGGAGTATCAGAAAAATGGAGTTTTGCCTGCAAGTCACAAATTTCCCTTCAGGAACTGCAAAACACTCTAACCATACGAGAGGGTGAAATGCTGAAATTCATTGATAACTATAAGGGCATACCTCACTGGGATGTTTTCATATTACCTATCACAGGTACTTGCTCTAAAAGCTGTTTATAATCTCAATTCTTCCACTGTAAGTTGTAATCCATACATAAAACATTCCTAATATTTCTTTCAGTATATAACTTAACTTGTGATGATTATCTGTCCATATTTGATATATGGTCATGGAATTTCAGTAAATCTAGAGAAAAGAAAAAGTGGAACAAATATGCAATTATGTATAGTATTCCAAGCCTTTTTGCACAAAATTCTCACTGTGTACAAACTTTCCTAGACACCTCTTT
>NW_010415099.1:10466-11759 GCF_000710305.1 Buceros rhinoceros silvestris
TTCCCTCCATAGGAAGTAGAAGCACAAATAGTAAAATACCATTTTAAAGTTACTTTTTTATGGTATTTAACCAGGTCATAAAATATTTTAGGAAATTCAGCCTGAAGTGTATGTGCACTTCATCCATTGCTCGGACAACATCTTTCAAAAAAATGTTTTGCAAAAGAGAGTTTGGATTCCTTTCCTAACTTCTGCATTATAATAATACAGCTTTTTTGTTTGTTTGACTCCAAATATATGTGTATGCATGTGTATGCAAGTGTATATTTAATTGATGTAAAGACACTAGAGGTGAATACAGAATCTGAGACTAATATAACATGGAAATACATTACTGGTTTGATTAAATAAAACATTATTGTACTTCATATCTTTGTCACATCTTAAAGACTACTGGAAATAATTTTTGCATTTTGCAGATATTACTTATTACACTTAGCAACCATAGCTAATTGGCATAACTGAGGTACATGAATAACAATGTGGCTTAAAACTACAAAAGAAAAGGAAATTATGTTTATTTCTTATAAATAAATTAGTAGCCACTATGTATTATTTATATTACACAAATTTAAACAATGTATAATGCATGAGGATAAATTTACTATATCTGGAGCAAAATTAACTGAGCTGTCTCTTTAGACCTTTATTAATATTGCAAAATCAGTATTATACTACTGTATAATTGATTTTTGAAGACTGTTTTGCATATGTTTTCCTAAACCACATCACTTAAGCTAGAAAAACATGACATATCATGTGCTAGGCTGATAATACCATGACAAAGGTGTGTTGTGAAGCATGAGAGAAAGTCCCTTAAAATTCCGGGAAACCATGTTAGCGTTACACAAAATAAGCAATTGTTATTTCTCTGGGAAAAACTCATCACAGATTACTTAAATCTTCCTAATACAAAACATTTTCCCAGCTGTCTATCTTCAGACTGCAGTATGTTTATATGAGTTATGGATTCTATGCAGATTATACTAATAATATTGCAGGGAAATTATTCTACAGCTATATGAAATCCTTATATTGAAAAAAAAAATTTCCAAATATATTTGTCTTGTAATAGTCAAAATGGAATTAATGAACTCTCTGTTAAAGCACCTAGTAAAACTACAAAACTCTGAACTGGTTGTAATCCCAGATTGGTCTTAACTTCAAAACAAAATAAGAATATTTTCTCTTAAGTGAAACTTTGAAAAAAACTCCAAACAAACAAAAAAACAACAGAGAAATTAAGTGTTAATCCGGATTACCTGGTTAATTCTATATTAATAGAAAATTATA
>NW_010415100.1:0-300 GCF_000710305.1 Buceros rhinoceros silvestris
AGAGCTGCATTCAGGGAGGTGGGGGGGGGATGCACCTCATAACGGACACCTCCGCAGCCCTCGTCTCCTCCAGCTCAGCATATAGGGCACTGTGGTCAGGCCCATTTATAAAGCTGGTAAATATATCGGCAGAGTTTGTGTCCCCTCCAAAGGTCAATATTTGTGCAGAGTTTAATTTTAACTTAACAAGCAGTTGTTTGCAGAGGCTGCCCTGTTTGTGTGTGTGTGTGTGCCTGCGTGCGGGTTTCCCCATCAGTCGATGCTCGCAGGGAGGCCTGCGAGAGGGTTCCATGTGCGTGA
>NW_010415100.1:432-8275 GCF_000710305.1 Buceros rhinoceros silvestris
CATGCGAGCGGCTCACATGCGTGTGCTGACTCACCAGGGTGCAGAGGGGGTCGGGGCAGCTCCCCTCTCCTGGAGATGCTCTGGATGCAGGGGCAGCACTGTGCAATCCGGAGGACAAGGATCAGGGTCTGTGGCTGAGTCTATAAAAGCAACCCACAGACCTCTCTGGGAGGTGGCAGTGGGTAAAATGTACCCCGTGAGGCTCTGAACGGGAGCAGATGGGGATGGTGGCTTTCACAGCCTGTTCTGACTGGTGCCCTGGGCTTGCTACAAGCAGCTCTGTGGCCATGCAGCCCCCAAACTTGAAGTCTCAGGCTCTGAACGGGAGCAGATGGGGATGGTGGCTTTCACAGCCTGTTCTGACTGGTGCCCTGGGCTTGCTACAAGCAGCTCTGTGGCCATGCAGCCCCCAACCTTGCCCCTCCTGAACCCGTGTGGCTTTTGTGGCTCTCACCCGTGTTCTGGCAACGTGTGTCTCCAAGCTGAGTGCATCATTCAGGCCGATTCCAGCATGCAGCGCCGGTTTTGCACAGGGCTCGGAGGGCTCAGCACCATCCCCTGTGCACAGCTACTCTGAAAACAACCATATTCCAAGGCTTTTCCAGTAATACTACCCATGGGGGTTTATCCCCCCTGTCCACCCTCCCACCTGGCCGTACAAAGCAAATCTGCATCCCACACACACCTGTAACACCTCACTGAGGCTGGCAGCTCCTCTTTGAGAGGTCTAGGGCCAAAGTGCCCTGCACTGGCAGGGGAGAGGGGAATGGTGCCGCCCAGGCGCCTGAGACTTCTGTTTCTTCTGTTCCCAAAGCTCTTCTAGCTGAAATCCCATGCTATGCTTCACCCTGAGGCTGGCCACGTGTTCCCAGCTGGGCTTGGGGACAGGCTGTGCATCTCACCCACCCCAAGGCATCTCACTCACCACATAGCATCTCACCCCTTGGGATGGAGACTGGGTCCTCTTAGGTACCTCTTAGATCCTCTTAGGTAGGGGTGTGTCCCAGCCTCCTGGGGCAAGACGGGACACCAAGTCAGGTCCAATACCTTCCCCCAGCCCATCTTGCTGTGTTGTCTGTGGAAGAACAGGGGAATAACAGCAGGCACAGCCCTGGCTGCTGGAGTTTTCCCGGTCTCCCACCCCAGGAACAGCAGCTTGGGGGCAGAAAGCGGGGACGCTGCCAGGGAGAGGCAAGAGGGCTAGGATGGAGCCCATTGTACCCGCAGTGTGGCCACTGGGTCTCCGTGTTTTGCAGCCCGCCTTGTGGGTGCTGAGGTTTGGTTTCCTTCTCTCTGCTCTTTTCCTCTTCCTCGCCAGGCCCCGGGGCTGCCGACCAACCTCAAAGGGAAAAGTGGGCTGCGAGGGACAGCGGTGGGGACGGGCAGGGGTAAACACGGGGCTGGGGCTGGCCAGGCGGTGGGTGATGGAGGTGAAGTCATGCCGTGACGTCAGCCCTGTGGCTTTGGGGACAGCCGTGGTTAGGCGGCTCAAGGAGGGGCGGCTGTTTTCCTGCAGCTCCGCCGCTCACTCCTGGTGCCCGTCTAACTTATAAACTTTAATGGCCAGTTTAAAAGGTTCCTGCCATGGGCACCTTGTTGCCAGTTATAGGTTTTTAATTTGGAAACTTTCCCCACTGTGGTTGGGGAAGGAAGGACTTGGGTCCGCTCGGGGCCAGTCATCAGGACACGTGGGTGCCAAAGAGACAGTCCAGAAGGGCTCTGTTCCCGTCACTGGTGTCAAGGCAGGGTTGGCCACAACAGGGCCAAGGAGGGCGGTAGGATATGTGCCATACATGGGGCCCATGACCTGGAGGAGCACCCCTGGTCCCCTCCCGCTGCCCACCACATATTGGTGGAATAAATGTAGCTCCTCCTCATCTTCTGACTGGGGGAGCACCAGCAGCTGCCACCTGCTCCCATCGGCGTGGTCCTACCCCCCTGCCACCATGGCTCTGGGCTGTGCAGGCAGCATCCTTACCCCTCAGCCCTCAGAAGATGCCGGGAGCCCCTGGCAAGCAGCTCTGCTTGGGGCGGTGAGACATATTTGCTCCCCCAGGTGCCCAGCTCCTTGTCCTGATTATCACGGTGTGACCTGGTGCTCTGGTGTTTGCCTGGCTCGTCCCCCGGCTGCCACCACCACTGCAGTGGTTGTCCTGCCCTGTGGGAGTGCAAGCAGTGAGTGTCTGTGCCTCAGTGTCTGTCAGAGGAGTCTGCCTTGTCCTCTGCCCTGCAGTTGCTGACAGCTGTGACTCTCCAGCAACATCACAGGGGGTGCTGGCATCCTTCCCCGCAGCTCACTCTTGTGACACTGCAGCCAGCGGCACTGCGGCTGGGCGCAGAGCTGTGCCTGCATGTGCTGCGTGGCAGGAGGAGAGGATGCGGAGTCAGCATGAGGACTCGGCACTTCTGCTCTTCCTCACTGCCTGCCTTCCCTGAAGCCCTCCAGCAGTCCCCATGAGGTGTAGGTTGGCAGAATCATGTTTCACCAGTGCAAGCTCAGTGACTCAAGAGGCCCTTGCAAATGTTTTGGAGGTGTTGGGTGCTGGAAGATGGGGCCAAGGCCTGACACTCTCCCATGCAACAAGGAAACCAGCCTACAAGCTTGAGGGGAGCCTTCCCACAGCCTTTCTACCCAGCCCTCCTTTTGCAGTGGAGAGAGCAGGGACATCTCTTCCCAGCCTGGCCACAGCCACCTGGGGTTACTGATGGTGGGTCTCCAAGGAGAGACCATGGCTTGGCTGAGTCTCTCCCTGTCTCCAAAACAATGTGGGGGGGTCTTGTCTATACGTTCCTGCTGTACGTGCTGGTTGTCCTGCTACGTGCAGGCTGGGCCCTTCCAGCGCAGGGTGATGTGGCTGTGACATGAACCCCTGTATTTGGCTGGATCCTAAACCCATCTGGGACCTTTCACAGACATTGCTGGGGGTCCAGAGAGCTGCACAGCAGAGGAGTGAGCTGGCTTGGCAGAAGTCTGCACCCCAGGGTGGGGTGAACTCCCCTGGGGTGGGCACACGGAGCACTATAAATAGCATGCAGAGCCAGTGGAGCAGAGGAGTGGCCCTGGTTTACCAGCCATGGCTTTCAAGTGGTTCCCGTGCCTCTTCCCCATGAGCCAGTGGCACATCTGCGCCCAGCCCAGGCTCAGGAATGGCCGGCGGGCTGCCTCCGGTGCTGTGCCACGTGCTCTGCGGCCGCTGGAGCTGGTGCTGCTCGCCAGCCCTGGAGCAGCCCTGCCTTTGCCAGCCCTGTAATTGATTCCTGCTCTCCTGCGCGGGTGGAGGTTGCAGATGTGCAGCCTTGTAGGAGGCAGTGGGCTGTGGGTACCAGCTCCAGGAGCCAGCCTGGGCAGGGAAAAGAGCAGCCCAGTCCTCCCCTCAGCTCTGATGTGTGCTTTGAGATCTGCCTTTTGAGTTTCCAGGTGGTCAGAGAGCTTCTTTCCCAGCCTTGGCTCCTGGAGGCGGAGGATTCTGGGGTACCCTGCTCCCCCTCTTCTGGTGCTGATGGAGGAGCTGGGGTTGTTGGAGAGCAAAGAAACAGCTCCCCAGGTATCAGTGTTGTGTCTGCCAGTGACAAGGTCATGCTTTGAGACAATGGCAGCTGATGGTAGTGCAGGGGAGGCTGTAGAGGTCCCCTCTTCCCATGAGGCTGTGGAAAGACCTGGCTGGGAAGGGAGAAGGTCTTCCTGAACAGTGGCCCAGCAGCTCTAGAAATTGGTCCCCCAGCCGACAGCCCCACCAAAGAGTGGGGTCTGACAAGGGGGAACAGGGGCAGGAGACAGCGTGGTCCTGCTTGCTGAGCCCTCTGATGTCTTTAAGGCTGGTAAAGAGCAGGGCCATGGGGATGGCAGGGGATTAGGTTATGGAGAAGGATTTTCTAGCCTGGCCTTACAGGAGACAATATATTGGATCATGTTATTACGAATAAGGTTAAAGATAAACCAATTTTCAGACTGGAAGGTGATGGTGGTGTGGGAGAGAGCAACTGCAAACAGATGAGGTTTGACATGAGACAGGGGAGCTGCCAGTGGCTGCCTTGGGTACCTTGTTTTCCAGTGCTCCTGATGACTGATAGTGCTGCATGGAAGCAGACGCCTGGAAAAATAAGGATGAAAATGGTGAGGCTTTAAAAAAACCCTGTATTTAGCAAAAGGGCATGGTTTTGCTGTCTGGAGATGGCAATGGGTGGGTGAACCCTTTGGAACAAGGCAAGCCTGAATGGAGAGAGTGGCACGATGAGTGGGCAGGGGCCTGGAAAAAGCAGCAGTCACTGGAGCTGAGGAGGTCTTTCCTTCCCATTGCCCATGGAGGAGCAGTGGGGCTTGGAGCATCATGCTGCCATCACAGGCTGGGATCCTTGCCCTTGCAAATGAGCAGTGACTTGGGCCAAACCTGGCAGGACAGAGGTGGATGGGGCTGCAGTGGGCAGGGAAGGTCTGCTTGCTCAGGCAGAGAGGCACAGCATGGGGCAGGGGCATGGCCACGGCTCCCAGCTCCTCCACTCCTCTGTGCCCGCCCATGCAACACCACAGGGACCCTGTCCCTCACTCCAAGAGCTGAGGGGTGAAGGTGCCCTGACAGAGTGTTTTATTAGCAGCAGGTGCCTGAAATCCAACCCGTGGCCCAGTAATCTCTCCCCTCACCTGGAGATGAACCCGACTTGGGGCCACGGCTGCTGAGGGTCAGGCCCCACTGGTACTGGGATTACCCCTGCCGTAACCAGGGTGGCTTCGCAGCAGCCTGACAAGCTAGTCCTGCCGTGGGCGACAGGCGCGTAATGACTGATTTCACAGCGCTGGCGTGCTCTGTTTGCTCGTGGCAATGATCTCTCCTGCCCCAGCCGGCTCCAGCACCTGGCCAGACCCTGACCTGCAGCTCTGTCAGCTGGGATTAGGTACAAGATTTAAGCTAAAACCTCTTTGCTTCTGGCTGTAGCAATGGCAAAGAGGGGCAAGCCCAGCCCATTATCTCTGAACGTTTAGCTCCTGCCCCCCAGCCCACATGTGGCAGTTCCCAGACCTGCCTTCAGAGGTGGGACAGGAGCATCTCAGCTCCCACACCAGGGCTTTGCAGGTGTCACAGCAAGCACTGCCATGCCTGAGAACAAACTCCATGCAGAAGAGGAGGAAGGCAGAGGCTCCCTCATCTCTCTGACTCTAAGGTGGTCCGTGAGATTGGGCACAGGTCCCTGGGCAGTCTGCGGCAAACCAAGGGGATGCTCCTTAAGGGAGACAGCTGAGGAACAGGAGTGGCCGATGCAGAAAGGCTCTCCTCTTTCCTGCCTGCAGTCCTGCTCCCAAAGAGCTCCTTGCTGTGCCCAGACGACTCATCCCAGCGAAGCCTTGGTGTAGTTCAGCTCCTGCAAACAAGGGGCTGGGGGTGGTTTGGCAGCGGACGAGCAGCGAAGCCCTGTGGGAGGGCTGGGGCTGGCTGCCTGGTGCAGGCAGAGCTGGGGGAGGCGGAGCAGCACCCGTGCAGTGGCTGGGGGTGCCATGGCACACTGACAAGCACGAACCCTGGACTTCCAGGAGCACTATCTGTGTCTCCTTATTGCACAGTGCTGTGCCTGGGCTGAGGATACTTGTCACCTCCTTGCAGGGTGTGCAGCCCTTACCAGACCTCTGTATCCCTGCAAGCTTGTCCTTTCCCAGAGTGTCACTTCCTGCTCATCTCCCCAGACCTTAGCTTTGTTGGCTGAGCTCATTTAACTTTGACAAAGTTTATAGTGTGCTGGAATGCAGAATGGCTGCTGGCCTCCCTCCAGCCTAAACATCCCCACCCCATGGTGCGACAGGAGCTGATAAGGGTGAGTGCCGCAGCAGGCAGGTATCTTGTGCCCAGCCCACGACCTCACAGCCACACGACCTTGAAGGTTGTCATTTATCTCATGTGTGTGTGTATGCGTGTGTGCGTTGTGTGTGCGCGAGAGCAGTCTCCCATCCCCGAGAAATGTTCTCAGCGTCTCTGGTTTTCTCTCCAGGCCAAACCCACATGCACGTTGCCTGAGGCCGACTCCGAACAGACTCCTTTGATGAGCAGGGCTTAAATATATATTTGGCATTCCAGCGGCAGCGTGCCGAGCGCGGCCAAGGGTGTGAAAGTGTTTGCTTGACAAACTCTGGGGGCTCTCGCCTCTCTGCCAGCCCTGGGGACTCTCAGGAGAGAAATGTCAAGGAATTTTTCACCTCTCTGTTTTGCTTTGTTTTTATTTTGTTTTCCTTCTTCTGAGAGTACATTTTTAGCTCTGATGAAAGGTGTCTGATTGACAGTCCCAGAGACTGAGTCCCCTCTCTTCACCTGGAAGGGACAACAGGAGCAGACATCCCATGGCGCTCCCAGAGGGGAGAGGGAGTGGCTCTGTGAGCCTTGCACTGACCCTGGGGACTCCTGTCTCCTCTTTTTTGGCCCTGTCCCCTCCACAAGCCCAGCGCAGTCATGGATGTATTTGGGTACCTGCAGGATGGAGATGCCCCACATCCTAGATTTCACAGGCTGTGGTCTCCTGGAAGCCAGCACTTTTGCAAAGAACCTTTGTTTGTTGAGGGCAGTGGGGTCTGTCACAAGGTCCTTTGTTACTGCTCAGCTGGCTCCAAAAAGCCCTCCACCTCAGCACCATGCCAACTCCTCCTCAAAGTATTCCCCAGCCATTGTCCCCTTGTGCTGCAGCAGCAGCCTGGGGTACACGCTGGCCCACGGGCACTTTTGGAATGGCAGAGATCTGTTGTCACCTTGTGCTGGTGCAAGGGGGGATGGAGAAAACGGAGCAGGAGAGTTTCTCTGTGGGCAAATTGCAGGTGGTTGGGCAGGATGCTTGCAGCCTCCTCCAGTGGTGCCTGGGAAGCACTGGGGTGCTGGTGTCAAATATACTCTGATCTTTATTTGCCGCTTGGCTCCTTCTGGGCTGCAGCTGGTGATGGGGCAGGAGAGGCCACTCCATTGCTGATTCCCATGTGATATGGGATCCATGGTGGGACTGGGATGTACAGAGCAGAGTGGGGTGCAGAGCTGAGGCTCTGGGCTTAGATGGGAATGTGGGGACAAGGAGAAAGGCAGAGTCTCCCCGTTGCTCCAGCCACTGTGTCTTGTGCCTGTGGGAAATGGGGAGGGGAAGCCCTAGGCAGCAGATTCGGTTTCAGAGCCCATGTCTGCAGTGCCTGCCAGAGTGGGGCGAGATCACGGCTGGCTCTTGGGGAGGGGGCTGTGTCTGTGTGTTCCCAGCTGTTCCCCAGTGTAATCTCTCAAGAAAGAGAATCCCCTGCCCTGTAGCATCCCCATTGTCTGTTGGCAGCCCTGCCTGGCCCTAAATCACCTGCTGCTCCCAGCCTGATGGATCACCATAGAAATGGAGGTGCTGCCCCCCATGCCAGTGGAGAGAGAGGTTCTGAGGTCTGTGGGGCAGGGATCTGGACTCTGGAGGCTGCAGAGCAGGAATTAGGATGATGGGAGTCTAGAGGGTGCGGCTTGGTGCCCTGGGGACTGCAGGGGTACCAATTTGGCGACAGGAATTGGGCTGCTGTGAACTGTAGATGCTGAGAAAGGGATGTGGGGAAACTGTGGAGCAGGGTTGGGGACCCTAGCGCGCCGTGGGGCTGGAACAGGCTCTGTTTCTGGGGCAAGGGCAGGCTTGGCTCAGGGTCCCTGAGGTTTCCTTCCTGGCCCAATGAAGAATCGCTGGCTTGTCTGTCGGAGCATGGACCTGTGGATTTCCTGGGCAGCGAGTCCCTTTCATGTGGCCGCTTGAAAACTCTCATGACATCACTGGGAGCTGCTCCTCCCGGAGACAAACCCAGCGTTTTTTAGGGGTTTGCCATTCCCCCCCCCCCCCCCCCCCCCCACCACCACGTGCC
>NW_010415100.1:8499-10087 GCF_000710305.1 Buceros rhinoceros silvestris
TTCCAGGCTGGACCACACCCCGGGGGGCTATTTTTTGCCATGAATGAAGGGGCTGTATGCTCGCAGGACAGCCTGGCCTCCTGCCGCCACTGCCGTGCATGGAGAGTTTGCCTGACACTCGATCCTGTTGCTTGGCCAGGGATCAACATCTGTGCTGAGCAGCTGGGCACTGCCTGGGGGACACCTGGGCACCTGGCACAGCTGGGCACTGCCCAAGGGACACCTGGGCACCCTCAGTACCTGCAGGGACATCAGCATAGGCAGCCTGGGCTGGGAAACATGGGCTGTCACAGAGCAAGGGGAAGTGACGATGACTCAGTGGCTGTGCCAACGGTGGTGCCCGGACCGCTGGGGCATGTCAGACCCAGCCGTGCCGGGGCTATGTGCCTGGGGAACCGCCTGAGCCAGCCTGGGAGCGAGCCTTGCTGCCCCCCTGCCCCACGCAGCAATGCTTCCTGCTGCAGTCCCAGGTGACGATGGCCAGCGTCCCCAGGGGCTGCCCCTCCGGCTGCACCCGTGCTTGGGAGGAACTGCAAAGCTGCCAGGGTGGAGCGGCCACTGCCTCCCACTCAGCCCGATCCTGAACGCACCCAGATTCCCCCCAAAGCCCCTAATCCTACCTGGCTCAGCCCCAGCTTCCGCTCCGGGCCCTGTTAGCTCAGTTAATCCCTTGTGTGCCGAGTTTAGGGACACGCTGAGTGCAGCATCCCCATGGGTCTCGCCCCTTCACCCCCAGATTTCACTTCTCTGTGCTGCTCCGACAGTTCCCAGCACTGACCCATGCTCCTGCTGCCTCTGCCAGCCCCGCTGCCCCACGGGTCCCAGGGGAGCCACGAGGGTTTGTGCCCATAAATGAGTGGCCTGTCCTCACCGGGTGGAGCTGGGGTGTGGGATCCCACCCTTCGCTGTTCCTTATCGCCACACAGCATCCTTGTGATTCACCAGGTGTGGCTCCCTTTCCGTCACCCCACTTTGCAGGAAGTTTCCCGGCCAGCCCCCCACAAGCCCTGCGCAATAATAACAAGCCGGGATGAGCTGGCCGGCCTTCCTGAGCAACCCTACAATAACAAACCAGCGCGATGTGTCCAGCTTTCCTGGACAGACAATAATAAACCTGCATGAGCTGGCACACTTTGCGGAGGGACCCTACAATAATAAGCCTGGGTGATGTGTCCATAGTCACTGAGCCACCTACAATAACAAGGCATTGTGAGCCACCCAGCTTCCCCACAGAGATGAGGAGTCCCTCAGCTATCCCCCTGGGACAGGAGGGACTGAGGCCACCAACTTTCTAAGTCTTCTGCTCTGGCCCTTAGAGAAAACACCCCCATGTCAGTGGTGGGCTAGGTTGGCAGAGGTGATGCCATCAGCCTTCCTGGAAGCCAGCAGAAAGTCCTCACAAGTCCTGGCATGCTGGGACCTGCTGCTCTTTAGGGCATCCTCCTTCCCCAGCTCCATTGCCAAACTGGAACCCAATGCCAGCTGCCCTGGCAGATCTCCTGCTGTTGTCCCACGGGCTGCTGGATGGGAGAACAAGTGCCCGTGGTGAGGCTGAAGATGGGGGTGCCCCCGGGGGCTGGGCTCAGCT
>NW_010415100.1:10254-10618 GCF_000710305.1 Buceros rhinoceros silvestris
TCCTGCAGGGTCATCCAGGCAGAGAGGCAAGGCTGGTGCCTGTAGCAAGGGCTGCTCTGCTGGACCCCACTATTTTTCAGGGAGTTTGTTGGCACTTGGGCAGGAGGGCTCATATGCCATGGGTTTGCTGGGCAACATGGCAGGGTGAACTCTCTCCAAGTGTGACAAAGGTAGGTGCTGTCCCCGGTGGGAGCTGGAGCACCTCACCTCCCACCAGCCCTCTGGCTGCTCCTGGTGGGCTAGTCCTCGTGTGGCTGGGGAGGAGATGCTGCAACCTCCTGCCCTACTCCTGCACTGCCACTGACCCTCCTTTCCCTGGGATTTATCCCTCGAAGCTGGAAGCAGCAGCTGGTGGGCAGGGCAG
>NW_010415100.1:10757-11160 GCF_000710305.1 Buceros rhinoceros silvestris
GGGCAGGGCAGAGGCAGGAGACACCCCCGCCACCCCCAGCATCCCCGCATGGGGAGGTTCCTGCATCCAGGCGAGCACCACAGCAGCACAATGCAGAGCCCCCACTGCCACCGCGCCCCTCTGCTCAGTGTCTGCGAGAAAAGCCGTAACCCAAGCCTCAGAAACAGCACAAGGAGAAAATAAAAGGGTATTGAGCAGCGGGCCTGCGTGGGTCGCCAGCCAGCATAGACTGCTGGTTGTTAAGCGGGTGCCTCTCTTGCAAAGGCTGCCTTGATGAAGTGTGAGACAGCACTTATGGAGGGACGGGGGCAGGCATTCTCGCTCCATCTTCCGCTCACAGTGCTGCTCTTTATGCGCCTGACATTTGCTCGCTGGAAAGGCCCCGAAAGTCGGAGGGAAAGGA
>NW_010415100.1:11965-12387 GCF_000710305.1 Buceros rhinoceros silvestris
TCCTGCTCCATCCTGGCGGGGGGTGATCTGCCCCTTTCCCTGCCCTTGATACCAGCTGGAATGGAGCTGTTCAACCCCCTCCATCTCTATCCTCCCACAGGCAGATCCTGGTGGGATTCCATTGGTCTGCTTCTGTTGGCAGGGACTGGGTGAGCAGCTAGCACAGACTGCTGCCTCTCTACCTGGATCTCAGGGCAGATCCCTCTCCAGCCTAAACCAACAGTGTCACAACCATGGGCAGAGATGCCCAGTGCACATCCAGCGAGCCATGCCAGCCCTATTCCCAGGAGCACGCACAAAGGTCATGGAAGAGGAGAGTGCCAAGGGCAGCTTTGCCACAAGGCAAGGGAACGCCCCAGCCATGGAGCCCTTCCCCTGCCCGCCGCGGGCTGCCGCAGAAATGCCAGGCTTCGCCCGCGCCA
>NW_010415100.1:12473-13473 GCF_000710305.1 Buceros rhinoceros silvestris
CATTGCCAGGCTTCGCCTGCGCCAGCACGGCTGCGCCATGCCCATGGCTGGAGAGCTTCTGAACCATTCCTGAGCTGCTGCTCCACCACGCTGCTTCCGTGGAGCCTGCTGGCGGGGAGAGCCCGGGGAAGCCATGCCCCCCCCACCCCAGCCCACACCCCTTGGCTCCTGGCCCCGGCAGGAATTATTAAGTGTGCCCCTGTTGCCAGGCTTCGCCTGCGCCAGCACGGCTGCGCCATGCCCATGGCTGGAGAGCTTCTGAACCATTCCTGAGCTGCTGCTCCACCACGCTGCTTCCGTGGAGCCTGCTGGCGGGGAGAGCCCGGGGAAGCCATGCCCCCCCCACCCCAGCCCACACCCCTTGGCTCCTGGCCCCGGCAGGAATTATTAAGTGTGCCCCTGTGGAGCATGTGCTGAGGCTGGCCACGGGAATGTGGGCAGATCTGACATACAAGCCACAGCAGCCAGGCTGTAATTTTCAAACAGGCCCAGTTCACTCTGTTTTCCAGTTAAAAATATATTAAAAAATAGGAATGTGGGGTTTGTAGTGAAGAATGTTGGTAACCGCTTCGAACGTCTGGTGTGATAATGAAAGGGTCAGTCCCCAGCTTTGAGCACGACCGATTTAGACTCTGGTGCTTGGCACCAGTGCAGGGGCCCAGCATGGTCCAGCCTGCCTGCAGACACCCCCCCGGACCCAGGCCAGGGGAAGGTGATGTTTCTGCACTGGTGGCACTATGCCGGGCTGGGTGATGTGACCCTCCTGCTCATGCTGTCAAGAGAACGTCCAAATCGCTGTCGATTGTGGGCTGTTGAGACAGGAGCCTAGGCAGGGGTGGTTGAAGGATGGCTGGGGATGGATGCTGTACCCTGCCCACCACTGGCTCTGCTGCCCCGCCACACTGGGGAACAGCCCCAGAGCAGAGCCTCAGGATGGGGGGCACCGAGCGAGGCTGCAGTCCAGCTCCCTGTGAGCTGCCCCTACCGCTGCGGGACTGCG
>NW_010415100.1:13684-13887 GCF_000710305.1 Buceros rhinoceros silvestris
CGGATTCGGGGGGTTCCCGCTTTGCCTTGTGCGCGGGTAGTCATAACATGCGGGGCAGGCTGTGCCAGCTGCCTGGGCATCGCTCCCCGGTGCCTGGTGAGCCGTGTGGGGCAACACGGCTGGCACTCCCCCGGGTGACGGCTTGTGCCACCCTCCGGACCTCGGGCATCATGTTTGTCCCAGAGATGGGCGATCAGAGAAAA
>NW_010415101.1:0-255 GCF_000710305.1 Buceros rhinoceros silvestris
GGGAGGACACAGGGACCCACTGGCTGGGGGGTGACAGGGACAAAAAGGGACATGGGGGAGACATTGGGGTGGCTTGCAAGGTGGGGGAAGGTTACATGAGGCTGGGAGGATGGATTTTAGAGTGCAGCGACGTGAATTGGGGGGTTGTGGTTGACACTAGGGGGTGGCACTGACCTCTGTGTCCCCATGTCACCTCCCCTCCCCCAGGCAGGACCCAGGGGGATCCGTGAACTTTGAGGAGGTTCCAGGTGCGGG
>NW_010415102.1:0-309 GCF_000710305.1 Buceros rhinoceros silvestris
ACCCACCACATCAGCGCCGTCTTCCGCATGATGCAGGACGACGAGATGAACATCTTCGTCAACCTCACCAAGGACGAATTCGTGTAAGGTCCCTGTCCCCGTCCCTGTCCCCATCCCCAGGGCTGTGCCCAGCTGGGACACGGGACCCTGATGGTGTTTCCCCCCCGCTCTGCAGGACGACGAGATGAACATCTTCGTCAACCTCACCAAGGACGAATTCGTGTAAGGTCCCTGTCCCCGTCCCTGTCCCCATCCCCAGGGCTGTGCCCAGCTGGGACACGGGACCCTGATGGTGTTTCCCCCCCGCTC
>NW_010415103.1:0-1207 GCF_000710305.1 Buceros rhinoceros silvestris
GGGGGTCTCCCCGGAGCGCAGCAGAGGGGCATCGGCCCCTGCCTCCAGCCGCTGCCCATGAGCCCAGGACACATTTGTTTTCTGGGCTGCCAGCACAAGATCAAATGGGGGATCTGAATGTGACAGCAGATACAAAAGCTCCACAGCCCTGGAGGCAATTCCAGCATCACAATGCAGCCCACACCTTAGGGAATTCACTGACCTTGAGATAAGAAACAGAAATACAGCTCCTGTAATTTCCAAATGCTGGGAACACACTTGTATGAAGCGCATCATGGAAACAACCAAGTTCCAGCAACTGCCACTCAAAGCTGCTATTACTGGTTTGGGCCTTTGGGCAAGGATCCTGCCAGGCTTCTCCCAGGAACGCAAGTCATGCCCCGTTTGGGAGGAGGGCAGTGGGTTCCTCACGATGAGAGGACATGCCCAATGTCACCAGGCAAGTGAGTGAGACAAAAAGAAAACAGACGCCAACACAAAATCCATCTCTTGCCTTTCCCATTTTGCTCATCTCCACAGTCGCTGCTGAAACTCCACTAGGGCTGTGCTTTACTGATGGAGAAACTGAGGCAGAAGGGGACTATTTCTGAGCCACGCTCACAAACCAAGTCATCAGCAGAGTGGAGGTCAGACACCTCCACGCTGACACCGTGGCCCCTCATCCCTGCTGGGCTGAGCTCACCAAGCCATTGCCATTTCCCAAGCCTTGTCTTCTGACACTGCTTCCAGAGCAGAGGGCAGAGCCAGGAGAGGCAGCTCCCCGGCCGTGTTTCATTGGGAAGGTTTGCAGCCAGCACAGTCCTGCCCTTCGCATAGCAGGGAAGTGCCCTGGCTCAGGCTCCTGCTCATCACACCCTCTTCTCCGGCCCTTTCCATGTCATCCCTCTACACTGCCAGGGACCGCCTCCCCAGCCCCCCTCATCTCCTTCCCCCTCAGCCCCCACCACCTCACAGCTACTTCCCTGAACCCCACACAACTCCTTCCTCCACTCACTGTGTCCTGACTCGCCTCCCTGGGTGCCCCATAGCCCCTCTCCCCTCATTCCCCCCCATCTCGCCACTGTCCTCCCACCTATGCATCACTCACCTCCTCTGGATCCCACACTACTCCATTCCTCCCAGTCCTCCCTAATTTTCCCCCTTGTCCTTTCTCTTAACGCTGACCACCTCCCCTGGATTCACCCCAATTTTCTCCACTTCAGTCTTC
>NW_010415103.1:1452-1752 GCF_000710305.1 Buceros rhinoceros silvestris
CCCCTGGTCCTCCCTGGATGCCTCCCCTCCCCAAGTTCCCCTCCACTCTCTCCTGGACCCACTCCCCCACCCCATCCCCCTATTAATTCCAAGACTTCCCTCGATTCCCCTATCTCCTTCCCCGGTCCCCCTAAATCTTCATTACTTCCCCCATCTCCTTCCCTTCGATATTGCTTAGATCCCCCGATCCCCCTCTCTGTGGTTCTCCCCAGTCTCCCCTGGGCCCCCTCCAACACCCTTCACCCCTGTCATCCCCAGTCTCCTCCAGAAGCCCCCCATCTCCTCTCTTTCCTCCCCTCG
>NW_010415104.1:0-312 GCF_000710305.1 Buceros rhinoceros silvestris
TGGGGGGGTTGCCGCCCCCCGCCCCCCCCTGGCGAGCCACGGCCTGAAGCACAAAGCCCTGCATGCTGCAGCGCCCACCCCCACGGGGCCCGGGGCGGCCCCAGCTCCTGATTTCAGCTGGATAACAAGAGATTAAAAGGCAGTGAGGCCCTAAACACGGCTCTCGGGGTTTGAAGGGTCAACGGTTCCCCCAGAGGCACCTTCCTCTCCTGAGCGGTAAGAGCCTCCTCTGGTTATTTGCTCAACAATTAAACGGCTCCACACTCAATTAGCTGCCGAGCCCCCAGGCGAGAAGGGGGCACGCGTGCGGAG
>NW_010415105.1:0-303 GCF_000710305.1 Buceros rhinoceros silvestris
CAGTGTTCCCAGCACACTTATGTTCCCTTGCGTCTCCAGTCCTCCAGTGTCCCCGCTCCCAGCGCTCCCAGCGCTCCCAGTCTCACTCTGTCTTCAGCCACAGTAATCCCAGTCCAGTGCTTCCAGTGAACCCCCCCACACTCCTCCACTCCCAGTGCTCCCAGTGTGTCTCCAGTCCTCCAGTGTCCCCGCTCCCAGCGCTCCCAGCGCTCCCAGTCTCACTCTGTCTTCAGCCACAGTAATCCCAGTCCAGTGCTTCCAGTGAACCCCCCCACACTCCTCCACTCCCAGTGCTCCCAGTGT
>NW_010415106.1:0-2000 GCF_000710305.1 Buceros rhinoceros silvestris
GCGACCCCCCCTCGGTCAGGCGAGCCCCCCCCCCCTTGCCCTGTCCCCACAGCCCCTGCTGACCAGCCCCTCCCCAGCTCTCTGACAGCCCCTTGCAGCACTGACAGGCCGCACTCAGGTCTCCCCGCAGCCTCCTCTGCTCCAGGCTGAACCCCCCCAGCTCTCTCCCCTCTCCTCCCAGCAGAGGCTTCCACCCTCGGGTCACTCCTGGGGCTCCCCTGGCCCCGCTCCAGCAGCTCCGTGTCTCTGCGGGGCTGAGGAGCCCCGAGCTGGCCCCAGCGCTGCAGGGGGTTCTCTGTGGTATCTTGGGGAAAAGCTGGCGATTTCGAGCAGAAATGGGCAGGTCTAGAAGACTTGAGGCACTCAATGAGCAGGGACTAAGCATATTGGTAGGATATTTCTGTTAAAAGTAGCAGCGGTGAAACAGTTGACTGTGATGACATTTAAAATGTTAATTTTTGGTTTCAGACAGTCTGTTGAAATGAATAAGGTTGGATGCCTGACCAGCCTTGGGTGTGGGAATAGCAGCTCTGCTGCCTGAGCGCCCAGGCCGGCTCCCTAGTTCCTGCCATGTGCTGCATTAACTGATGGGTGGTGGATGGGCTGCTTTTCAACTATCGAGATATTTTGTACAGCCTGAAAATTGTATCAGAGTCTTCTCTGCCGTATCTGCAGCAGCCAAAGGACAGATGACGAGCTTGGGTGTTGTTTGACCTGAGCTGTAGCCAAAGTAGTGCAGAAACAGCCCTGCAGAGACACGGGAGGTCTCTTGTAGTGACACTCTCAAACAATTCTGACATCTCTTGAGGGAAAAGAATAATAAACAAACCAACTTTTAAAAGTTACCTGTCTGATATTACTGGTGGTAGCTGTGGTAATTAAAATAGAAACACTGAAAAACCTCATTCAAGTACCTATTTTCTTCATTTTTCTCTAGGTTCTTTAAAATATCGAACTCAGACTCAGTGTTTGGAGTATTCAGTTACTGGTAAACTTCACTTGTGAGGTTTTGGCACTGCTGCACAACTGCAGTGCTCTCTAGTTGCAATGCTAACTAGTTGAGCTAGTTAGCAATCGAGCAAGTGCGTGTATGGACGTTCCTGACATGTTCAACGTGTTATTTTGCCTTTCAGAACCCCTGTGTTTATATCATTTGTTTCAGTTTTCCTGAGAATTCTGTGGGTCTCTGGGGAAAAAGAATTAAAATCTCGTGAGTTATGTCTGTTAAATGGTTTCCCCCGAAGTCCCCTGTGTGTGTCAGGAAAAACTCTTAGGGAGGATGCATGTCCTCTGATGTCTCTGTGGCCTTCCTGGAAAAAACCACCAAAGCCTCCCGAGGCTTTGCTGTTTCAGTAAGTTTGCTTGTCATGTTTTTCAGTCCGTTTGGATCTAATAGTGATCGAACTTTGGTGAAAACTGACGTTTTCCAGTTGTCCAGGAAGTCTTTGCTCTTCCCCACATCTGGTGTCCTGCACCCTGACAGCCTCAGGGTGTCACATCTCCCCTTTTTTTACCCTTCCTTTGACACATCTTTCTGCTGCCCTTCCCCTTCTGCTGGAGCCTGGCAATCCTTTGGAAGAAAAGTATTTATTATCTAAGGTTTTTCTGAGGTGCTGCTTCCTCACAGACTCTGCGTCTCCGAGATGATTCTTCTGGTCAGGAAGGGAGAGGTGAAGTCTCTTGGTGGCCTCCAGATCTTGCCGTGGGCTGGAGGGTCTGGGGGGCAGCGAGGGACGGTGCTCCCAGCTGCACGCTGTGCACAGAATCCCTCCCGAGCCAGTTTGGGGGCAAGTCTTGGGGTGTGCTTTGTGGTTTTGTGGTAAAAGGGAAAATTAATTCCCAATAAAAAACTTTTTACTCCTTGTAAACGCAGCAGCTGCGGTGCTTTTGTCATGAGAGGAGCGATCTGTGCACTGAGGAAACTTCACCTTGCTGCCTCGAGGGGCTGATGCTTGTGGCCAAAAAGGAAAACAGCATCCAGCTCTCTTCAGTACTTGTGG
>NW_010415107.1:0-352 GCF_000710305.1 Buceros rhinoceros silvestris
TTGGGAGGCCGGCCCCGGCCACGCTTTGCGGCCGGCGGCTCCTTGGGCTTGGCCTTCTCGGCATTGCGGGGCCGTCCGCGCTTGCCCGTGATGGCCTGGATGCGTGAGGGGATCTCCTCGGGGCTCAGCTTCACCCACTGCAGACCCTGCGGCACAACCCACGTCACCTGCTGCGGCGCAGCGTGGCCAGCGGGGGGCGGCGGGGGCGGGTGGGGACCCCCAGCAAGTCCCGCTCCTCGTAGAAGTCCCCCACTGGCATGCGGGGGCTGAAGCTAAAGTGCTCGCGCCGGACGTCCTGCACCACGTTCCTGTTCAGGTACTGTGAGGAGGAGGCGGCGAAGGCTGTGAGGCC
>NW_010415107.1:639-844 GCF_000710305.1 Buceros rhinoceros silvestris
GTAGTGCCAGGTCTCGCCCTGCCAGCGATGGTTCCCCTTCTTGATCCGCACCTCCCGCCTCCACCTGGGCACAGAGACCTTCAGCGCGGGGCCAGGGGCGCCCGCGGGGCAGGAGGAGGGAGGGAGGGGGTCGCGGTACCACCTACCCGTGCTGCAGGGGGAACCGCACCTCCTCGGGGGTGGCGATGCGCCGGCGGGGGACATC
>NW_010415108.1:0-221 GCF_000710305.1 Buceros rhinoceros silvestris
TCAGTGGGGGCTCAGGGCAGCCCCCGAGGACTGGAGAGCTGCGGGATCTCTCTCCCCACAGCCATGCCACGCAGCCTCCAGAGACCGAGCTGCAGGGAGCGAACAGGGGAGCTGCATGGATCAGGGAAGCAGGCAGAGCCCAACCTGCTGTGGGGACAAGCCTTGCCCCTCCAGCCCCAGCCCCACATACACTGCTCCCCGCCCCACCGAGAGGGCAGCCA
>NW_010415108.1:267-754 GCF_000710305.1 Buceros rhinoceros silvestris
GAGCGGCATGGATCAGGGAAGCAGGCGGCGCCCAACCTGCTGTGGGGACCAGCCTTGCCCCTCCAGCCCCAGCCCCCCATACACTGCTCCCTGCCCCACAGAGAGGGGGGCAACTCCTCGCCTCACGCAAACGATGGCCTGACAGTCAGAAAGCTACCTGTAACGGGATTACTGGAGGCCACAGCCCTCCAAGCTGTCTGCCCCTCTGCGCCCAGGCAGAGTGAAAAGAAGCCACAGCCCTTCTCTGGGTCCCCTCCAGCCACAGCCCAGACGCCACAGTGAAGAGCACAAGGAAACACACTGTGCCCGTTTCCCGCGCTGCCCTGCAGCACCCAGCCCAGGACTGCTGCCTTGGCACCCTGTTCCCCAACTCGGGGCATCGCAACGACAACCCCAAACCAGCCAGAAATCCAGGGGGTCCTGCTCCACGAGGACACACAGCTCCCAGCACCATCCCTTCAACGGAGACAGGCACTAACTAGAGAAA
>NW_010415109.1:0-341 GCF_000710305.1 Buceros rhinoceros silvestris
AGCCCTTCAGTATTTGGAGTCGGGCTGGAAGCGATGTCCTCATGGCGTGGGCGTTCCAGCCGTGTGTGCGCAGTGTCCCCACACACAGGTCTGCTGCCAGGGGACGGCCGGGGGTGACGGCAGCGGGAGTCCTGTGTGCTGATGGGTTTTCCTGCAGCGTTTTGGGTCCCAGCTCCCTGGGGCCTCACGGGAGTTGGGGGAGCTTTGCAGCTCTTGCCTGTCGCCAGCTGCCAGGGGCTGAGTCCACCCAGCCCCGCTGGCCTGTCCCCCGTGGCAGGAGGGTGCTGCTCGCGGGAGGCCAGTGCCTGGCTTGGCTGCACCCTGCGCCCGCGGGTGCTGCT
>NW_010415109.1:520-945 GCF_000710305.1 Buceros rhinoceros silvestris
CCTTTCCTCAAGCCCCCTGAGCAGTGCTGCGGACCTCGACTGTCCCCCGTTAGCTGTCCTTGGTTTCAGTGGGCTTTGGGGTCATGGCACCCAAACGGGCTGCTCTGTCTGTGGCTGGGGAGGTGCTTAGTGGAGCCCAGGGCCGAGGCCCAGACTGCCGCTGTCGTTCTGCAGTGATCCTGCCAGTGCCGCCTGCTGCCTGGCTCAGAGCGTGGCTGTGGGCTGGCGGGGGCAGCATGCACAGAGGCTTTGCTGGAAGGACCGCAGGGCCCTGAGGACTCTCCCCACGGTCCTCCCCAGCCCAGCCCTGGGGAGCCTCCCCGAGGGACCCCCAGTCCAAGAGGAGCAGTGCGCCCCTGCCGCCATCTCCACACGGCAGCACCTTCTGCCGGCTCCCCGACGGGAGGCCGTGGCGGGCCCCGGCC
>NW_010415109.1:1293-1640 GCF_000710305.1 Buceros rhinoceros silvestris
GCTGAGACACAGAGCCTCTTCTGCCTGCCCACGAAAGGTTGTGCCGCTGTCTCCGTGTGGCCTCAGCCTGTTAGTCCCTCTCTGGGCTCCAAGCGCTACAGGATCTCATTTCCTTTTCCTTCCTTGCTGGGGTTGATGTGTCCCGCTTTTCGCAGCTCTGCTGCTGTGGCAGCTCCAAGGAGAAGGGTTCAGAGGGAGCAAAATCCAAAGTCTGTGTAAAGATTGCCCAGGGTAAATAGCATCGCTTCCAGGCTGCCCCTGGGAGTGAGTAACCGCGGTCCTCACGTTGGGAGGGCCGAGGGGTTGTGCACCCTACGCCCGGCCCTCAGCAGCTGCCCCCAGGTCTC
>NW_010415110.1:0-231 GCF_000710305.1 Buceros rhinoceros silvestris
GTGCGGAGCCGGAGCTGGGCTCCCCCAGCAGCGTCTTCGGGGCTCTAGCGCCGCACCCACGTCCCTCTGGCGCTGCAGGCAAGTGCCACTCACTCAGCATGCCAGAGGGCTTTGCCCTTCTTTCTTTTCTTTACTTCTTTTTTAAAGGCGGGCGTTTCCTTCAGCCGGAGGGGCGCCTGAATCACTCCCCTCTACCCACGCCTTACCACCCACCTCTCTTGCTTTTCCTGC
>NW_010415111.1:0-742 GCF_000710305.1 Buceros rhinoceros silvestris
CCAGACCCAGGGAGGGGGAGGGTGGTGTCTTTACTCCCGTTTAGGGGACTCACTTGTGGTGACACTAGCAAAGCTAGGGGGTATGGTGAGATCGGGTGTCCCTCGCCGCCCCATCCCGGCTCCCCCAGAGCTGCTGGTTTGGTCACCCCAGTTCTGGGGTTGCAGGGGTGGAAGTACCATCCCCAGCCTGCCCCTGTCCCTCCTGGGGAGGGGCCACCTGCAGCCCCCAAGGGCTTGGAGCACTCAAGCGGCCCTGGGAGGTGTGGGGTGAGCAGGGACCGGGGTGTGTCTGTCCTGAGGGAACTGAGGGAGACGGACAGGTGGACGGGTGTGCATCCAGAGGGACAGATGGAGGGATGGACAGACAGACAGAGGGATGGATGGGTGGTTGGATGGAGGGAGTGGACGGAGGGACAGAGGATGAACAGACAGACAGGTGAATGGATGGGTCGACAGGGGAGTGGGTGGGCAGAGAGACAGGTAAGTGGATGGACAGGCAGAGGAAGGGACAGACAGACATGCCTGCTGCGCAATGCCTACAGCCCAGCCTGGCTTTCATGCCATTGCCAGTCCGATACCTGCCAGCTGCCTCCTGCCTCAGTTTTCCCAACTTTCCTCCCCCGCAGGGAGGCTGATCACCCCAGGCCTTGGCCCTTCCCACCTGCTCAGGGGGTCCCCAGCCCTCCTGGGGGTCCCGCTGCCCCCAACCCCTCATCCGGGGGCTCAGGCGGAGTGCCCCGCC
>NW_010415111.1:893-1347 GCF_000710305.1 Buceros rhinoceros silvestris
GGGACCCGCTGGTGGGTGGGAGGGTGGCATGAGCCCGCTTGGGGCCTGTCAGCTGCAGATGGTGGCAGCGGGACTTCTCCCTGGCGGGAGATGACAGCCAGGAGAGCCACGTGTTCCCCGGGTAATTGTTCCTGGCAGCTCGGGTATTTTTGGAGCTTTTCCTTCCTCTGCTCTCCCGGCTCAGAGGTGGTGGCTGGTGGGTGCCTCTGGGTCCGGGGCAGGGATGAGCTCCGGTGCCGGGGGGTCCCTGTGCAGCTCGGACCACGTGCTGCAGGCAGGTCCATGTACCAGATACTGTGTTATAATAATATATAAAATAACACTGTGTGTGTAATATATTTGTAATATTCTAACACACGGTGATGCTGGCTGTCCCCACCCCATCCCCCTGGGCTCACCACTTGGTGACTCTAGAGGATCTCCAGGATCCCAGAGCCTCCTGCCTGGCCCGGAA
>NW_010415111.1:1469-1889 GCF_000710305.1 Buceros rhinoceros silvestris
CAGTATCCCAGAGCCTCATGCCTG
This sequence comes from Buceros rhinoceros silvestris, assembly GCF_000710305.1. Lineage (NCBI taxonomy): Eukaryota > Metazoa > Chordata > Aves > Bucerotiformes > Bucerotidae > Buceros > Buceros rhinoceros. The sequence continues at coordinate 1,494 of NW_010415111.1, forward strand.
GCCCGGAACCCCCCTCATCCCCACGTGACGCTGTGGCTCCTGGGGTGCGATTCCTGGGGAACATGGCTGCTGGCGACCTGCCTTCCAGCACAGAGCCACCCATTGCCCAACCCTCTTGGTGACACTGTGCGGGCAGCTGAGCCTGTTATTTTCCGAGTGATGGGCCAAGGCTGAGCCAACAATTCACTCCTGCCTCAGTTGCCCCGGAGGTACCCCGAGGCTGGGCTGCATTGCCTCCTCTGAGCCCCGCGGCAGGTGGCATGTCTCTGAAATCAAATTACCGCTGCCATCGCCAGGGCTATTTTCATCCCTCCTCGGTCACGTTGGTCCCCCCCGCTCTGCTGCTGCCACCCACGTCATTTAACTGTTCTCCGGGTGCTGTGTCATTCCCGCCCC
>NW_010415112.1:0-1115 GCF_000710305.1 Buceros rhinoceros silvestris
TGGCCACAACTGGCCACGGGCAGCAGGAACACGTGGGGCCCTGAGAACTCGGCCTCAGCCCTGCAGCGTGCGGGGAACAGCGACAGCCGCAGCTCGGCACAGCAGCACGAGCTTTCCCTCTGTTCCCCGAGGACGAGGCAGTGGCACCTCCTCACCCGAGCAGGTGGAGTTGGACTCGTCCTCGTTGTTCCCACAGTCGTTGTCCCCGTCGCAGAGCCAGCGGTTGGGGATGCAGCGGTTGTTCTTGCACTTGAAGCGGTCCGAGGGGCAGGTGTGCTGGTCTGCAGGAGAGATACACGCTCAGGACCTGCCCTTCTCCACCCCACCTCCCTGCACCCCACAGCTGGTGGAGAGAAAAGCGCAGGAAGCCTCAGACAAACCGGGGATCCAGGATCCTTATCACCCTTCCCTTCCCCAACCTCTCAAGCCCACTCCCCTCCTAGAGCTGGGGAGGAGACACAGGGGTCCTGGCTGCCCAACCCCCTCCCAGCCACCGGCCCCACATCTGGCAGAAGGTGAGCCCGAATCCTGCCAACCCTGGAGCACGTAAACCGCTGTCCTGCCACGCAGGAGGTGGCTACGCACGGCAGAGCTCAGGCGCTTCGTCGCTGTTGTCCAGGCAGTCGTTGTCACCGTCGCATTTCCAGCGCTCCTGGATGCAGCGGTTGTTCTTGCAGGCGAACTCCCCGGGCTGGCACTGCGGAGGGGGGATGTAGGACGGGTTGGCTGCCAAGGGAAAAGCAGAGGGAGGGGATAGTTTTAACCTAGTGACCAAGTGCAGAGCAGCAGGGAGGACAGTCCTGTGTCCCCAGGCTGGCAGGATGTTGACACGACCGCCCAGCAGCCCTGACAGTGGACACAGACACTTCTGCCCACGTGCCCCAGCTCCTGAGCACTTGTCCACAGGCTCCCACAGGTGCAGGGAGCACCCACCCACCTCCCTGAGCCCTGGGTCAGCCCCCATTGCTGATGTGCCCACATAAAGCTGCTGACTCCATGTCCCATCCACCCCTTGGGACATGGGGTCCCCATCGGGGCAGCCTACCCTGGCAGGTGACGGAGTCCACTCCCAGAATCTGGTCCTCGGCGCAGGCACACTGACGGCCCCGGGGAGT
>NW_010415112.1:1233-1623 GCF_000710305.1 Buceros rhinoceros silvestris
TGAGCCGCCCAAGGTCGTCGCCAGCCGCCGTTGTTTACACGGCACTTGTTGGAGCCCACTGCGGAGGCAAGGCAGGGGTGAGGAGAGGGGCACTTCGGAGCTAAGAGAACCAGGGTGGGCTGCTGGGTGCCCCGGCCCCCTCGACTCCCTCAACAGGCTCCACAGATGGGTCCCAGATGGAGACCCCAGTTCCTCAGGTCATGCAAGGAAGCCCCTAGCCCCATCCCTCTCACGGGACACCCGTTCCCTCCGGTGTGAAAAAATCCGGTGTGGCAGGTCCCCATGGTGCCAGGTGAGGTGGCCCCAGTACCTTGCTGCTGCTGCGCATCGTACATCCGGATCTCGAAGATAGGCGGGCGCTCGTTCCGCAGCAAGGTCACCACCTTGGAG
>NW_010415112.1:2033-2308 GCF_000710305.1 Buceros rhinoceros silvestris
AGTAGAGGATCTTGGCCGGGATGTCCAGGCTTAGCCCGTTGGGCCACAAGACGGTCTTGGAGGTGATAAAGATGTTGCGGTTGGAACCATCCATCCAGGCTCTCTCGATCTTGCCCCTCTTGCTGTCCTTGGGATCCTCCTCCCAGTCCGTCCAGTACATCCACCTGGCACAGACACCAAGCTGCTACAGACGCAGACGAGCTGGGCTCGGAGCCCACCCCGCTGCTGAGCTGACGAGCGACCGGCTCTGCCTCCACCGCCCCCGGTGTGACCCT
>NW_010415113.1:0-26883 GCF_000710305.1 Buceros rhinoceros silvestris
ACCAATATGCCAATTCAATCTGTCATAAAAGGTAAGATTAAAAACATGCAGGTGAACAGCTGCAGAAGTTCTGGAGGTAAGAGCATGACCTACGAGTGGCCAGTCGTAATGGGACAGGAGCCACTCCTCAATGGTCTGTGTTAACCCCAGGGTGACACGTACCCTACAAACTGAATACAGCGTATTTTCGACACCGGCCACATTTATATACCACTTCTCACCCATCCATTCCTCCATGCCATATAAAACCACAAGGCGCTGCTACCTAAATTACACTACAGTTGCCTTTTTTTCCCCCAAAAAACCCCCACACATTAATAAAACTTAGAATAACCTGAGTTTAAGCAGCACACCAAAACTAAGACCTTGAAAGTGGAATTATCAAGAAGTGAAAAAACACTTTTAAAAAAGTAACTCTGTAGTTTCGACAAAAATAATCACCCCTCAAACAGTATGCTTCATCGATTTTTATTTACCTGAAAAATAATTTTGCTGCCCCTCCCTCCCCATCTTTAGTCTGCCCAGTTCCAAACAAGACAACTTCAACACATTCTCTGCTGGGAGTTTTGATAGGGTAAATCACTACCGGCCATAAAACACGGCAAAAGCAATTTCCCATCTTTTAATTCTACATCAGTTTGAAAGGAAAAAGATGAAGGAAGTTGTAACATCTGTTCTGAGATTCCCTGCCCTCTAAACATGCAAAAGTTGGCAATTTAAAGTCCTCTCAGATAATTTTATCATCTCCTGACTGCGGATAAAAAGAGTTCTCGATTTTAAAACACATACTTCAATTTTTATAGCACTCTTTCCAACTAAAGGCTTTAAAGACATTTGGTAATTTACAGAAAGTTATATTTAACCCAGCTTTATTTAAAGCTTACTGTAACATACCCATATGCCTTTAACACATGCATTTGCATGTGTTTCTTTCCAGGGCAGGGTTATTAAAATGAAAAGTGTTTCTCGATTTCTCTGAGGAAGCTTTGCTCTACAGTTCAGAAGAAAGTCACCACACAGGTTTTGCCCGTTCGTGAAAGCTTTTTGTTTCACTCATTTATTCTAGCTCTCATGTCAATCCATTGTTCCGTAATAGTTAAGGTTTTACAGCCTTAAAATAAACATATTTTCTTTTCACATTTTACAAGTCTATTCCGCGTTGTTTTCACTTTTGCGAAGCAACAATACATGACACTGAACACCTACTATCACAGCAGTGACCAGAAACGTCTATGCCATTTCCTTCTAAACAGTGAAGCTCAGCTGCACAGTGAGTCAGGATCTCCTTCCGCAGTTTCATTTTAGCTTTTTCTAGAAAGATAGATTCTCTGAGAATATAAAAGAGGCTGCAAACGATCGGACAGCAACGCAGACAGACAGCTGGACAGCGATGCGTTACTGAATGGCATTGAAAACATCCGTCGTAGCATTTCTCCAGTCCATGCGTTGATCTATGGGACATGATGAGATACGCTCCACTACTGCTTCGATTGTTCTGTAACTTTATCCGTCTGTCTTCTCTTCTACACCAGAAATGGTTTACAAATATATTAAAATCGACATAAACAGCCCTACTGTGGCCAATTTTGTACTGGTTCCCTCAACCCCCGTGTTTCTCTCCAAATGTCACTATGGTCATCATCATCTCATCTTACTCATGGAGCAGCTGTTGCTGCAAGAACAGCACTCGAATCTTCACCATGTGGACCAGAACACACTGAAGGTGTGTGATAGTGTTTGTTACTAGTTTTAAAAGTAAGTCATAGCTCTAGCTACGAGTAGAAATCAGCAATAAAGCAGTTTGCACTGGAAAAACTCTTTTCAAAACCTGATTAATGCATGTGAACTTGAACAATACCAAAGAAAACATCACCTCTAACGGAACCTTTTTCTACTGGAGAAAAGTCATCACGTGAAACAAGATCTACAGGGCAGCAAACAATCATTAAGATGCTTTATTGACAATATCCACTCACTGCAAAAGTATCTGCCTGCATACAGTTAGCTCTTAGCTTTTCAATAGTGTTTTATTGGCAGTGGAAAATGCATCAGTACTTTATTGAAAGAAAGCAATAAATAATACTGTGATAAAAATAGTTCAAAAGTAGACTGTACATATTGTTACATAATCTGAAAATACACAAAAGATTAATAGAAAAACAGAACAGTAACAATGAACTTCAGTTTTACAAGCAAGTTAAAAGTGGAAAACAAAGTAAGAAAAAAAGACATGCTATATATATTGTTGCATAATAAATAACGCACCATCTGAGCAGATTCTTGCTGGCTTTTCCATGTGCCATTTACAAGTGTTGGAGAGACATCTTCTACTCATACAGTCCCAAATGGCTACAACCATCGAAATTACAGTCCAAACAACTCTTTAGAACAAGTTTACAAAACACAAAAGATGACTTAAGAAAAGTAAGGCCTTTATTAGAAGTTGCACTGCCTTTTTTTCAGCCCACTGTACCTTCATCTGCCCCTACTCACTGACATGAGGCTGCAGTGCTTCGTGATTGGTCCATTACAACTAGTTTCACCAGCATCCTTCCACAAGCATTTTCAATCAAAAAAGGCCTAGGACAAGAACTCTGCAGCCTGTGGATTACCACCAGGAATTATTATGAAGTCTGTCTTCCTCAGTTAAGGAAAAAAAAAACCAAACAGAAACAATGAAACAGTTCTTGGTTTATGGCTTGTTTTCAGTCACTGTGAAGATGTGCTAATCAAATACAGCAGAGTGTTATGACCAAGTCAATCACTTCTAAAACACATTCTGTAGTGTTATAGTTCCTCCCAGCTTTTAAAACAAGTTGTATTTTAAATAAAGACAAATCCCACTACTGGACAAATCCTCTTTGTGGAAAGGTTCAGTTCTGGAAAGAAGAACAGTCATGTACCAGACCTTCCACAATAGCATCTGCTTACCGGAAAAAAAAAAGCTGGACTTGTTTGCAGATCTAAGCTAACATTTCCAAACGACAAAATATATACTGCTTGGTGTCGCGAAACTTTTACAAAGGTATTAAAATCCTTTTCACCTTCAGTTTCATTATTAAAAAACAATGATAATTACAGTAACTGCATAATTTACAAACCCCCTATATTACTTATAGGGACATATACATACAAGCATTACAGTACATTCAGTTGGAAAGACTAAAATTAGAATAAAAAATCAGCAACGATTTGATTTGTAGACTGAATAGAAACAGAAAAAGTAAGTAACTATATAAATGAGAAGTCACATAAATATAAGAAACATTTAGATTCTAAAATATTTTCTCTATAGTACTCATGAATTTATTTGCTAATTAAAAACTCTGTAATAAAATATCTCAAAGTGTCCATTTAACAAGTATTAACAGGTTAAGGGTTCCAAATGTTCAAAATGCTGCATATCACCGGTAGAAATAGTGTGGGTAAACTGTAGAAAAGACAACAGAACAAACATAAAACACACAAAAAGAAAAACACAAAAAAAATCGATTAGTAGTTTGTTTAAAAACATTTCCTTCGAGTTTCACATGAACAGCTCAGCAGTGCAGTGGTCACGCAGCAGATTATTGCCGTGCCACCAGGGATTCCTTCTGTCATCTTTAGTTGCAATGCAAAGTAAACCACATGAGGTCAAATATTTCTGCTTCCTAGACTTTTATCCTGGGTCACCTGACTATAGAAAAATCCTCAAACAGTGGGGAGAATTTGGGGAAGACTTAAAACATCAGTGTCTTCAAACTGAAAAAAAAAAAAGTTAAGATAGCCCCTGAGATGACAACCTGACGGACCCACGTGGTCTGAGGTGCTACCTGCAAGTTTCCCTTCTCAGTATTTCACGCATAAGAACTCTTTAGAACTAAACCTGAATACGCAAAAAAAGGTTCAGAAGTTGAGGAGAAGGCAGCTGGCACATAAGTTGGTAGGGAGTTACTGGTGAGAAGAAAGTGAAGAAGCTGTAAGCAGAAGAGATGGGCAGTTCATAGCCCATGGAAGATACCAGCTACTGACAGAAAAAAACCACTGGAGATTTGGTTTTCTTCAATCCGATAGAGTAAAAAAGAAAGTAGTTTCCAGATTTGTTTGCAAAATGAGAAATAATGTTCCATGAGAAAACACAGCAGAGGCTGCTGAGGAGAAATCATTGCAAATCCCCAAGTAAGACAGGACAAGAACTCTTCCATAAGCCAGAACACACGTAGTTCCTGTTCAACACCTTCATGTTAGCAAGCTGCCTCTTAGTGTCAGCACTGCTCCTAGCTCCCCAAATTTAGGCTGCAGGCAGCTACATCCACCCAGCCAGCCTAAGCTATCACACTGCATGAAGTGTGCGGGAACCGGAGATCCGGCAGCCACCCCTGTGCCAATTCAGTGGTGGAAAGTATTGCAGTGGGACAACTCTGACCAAGCAAAGACTCTGAAAGATCAATAATCTGAACTGCAGCGTCACACACAGAATCATTTTCTTTCCTTAATATGTCTAATTTAGTTCTCCTCCCTCCCCCCACTTTCACCAGCTGTTTAATCCAGCCTTTGATTCCAACACTTCCCACATGGCTGTTGAGAACAGGTCTTTTTGTGGCTGTTTAACAAACACCCTCAAAAGAGTTCAGTCTCTACAAAAGCAAATACTCAAACACTCCATCTTCATTGTAGGAAATAATCTTCAATATAACACTCCACCCTGCCAACCTGAAACAGTTTCGTAAGCATGTGAACTCTAAATTCTCTGTACTAAAATACCAGATGCTTTATTTCATAAATAGATGCTTTACTGTTACACCTCTCAACTTTACTCACCAGGAGAAGGCTTTAACAGGAGTAGGTCCTTACTGTAGCAGAATCCAATCTCTGTGTTCCTGATACATTGCCTAGTTCACGAGGCGTGGGGAGACATGCAGAACACAGCATGCATGTTAGTTGTCAAAAAACACCACCACAGCAATGTGCTTACAGCTACGGTACTCACCCACCTCTCAGGTTACACGTTAGAAAAGCAGAATGTATTTTACAGTTCCTGTATTATCCACTTTTAGTTTCAGTGGCTGGCTAACAAAACAATTCTAAAAAACTCTGCTTGCCCACTAGTGCACAGAAATTGGCACACGTAATTTTATAAGTAATTCACTTTCTATTTTACACAGTTTATATCTTTTTCTGGGTTTCTGTATTGTAAAAATAAAGGAGTTTGACGTGGTAAAGACTTCACTTTTAATTTACAGCATTTTTCCACATGGATTCTGGAAAATATTCTGTGCTAGTAACAATACTTAAAATTTAAACAGCTCACATTTTAGGGAGTAACATCAGATGTGAAAGCGGCTTCTTTAAGCTTTACTTGTTATTTTCAGAACCTCAGACACCTCTGACAGATCATGCTGAAGTTCTCATCCTGTCCATTCCAATTAAATACATCTTCCATTTATTTTTACTTGCGTTTTGATAAACAAATTCAAGTAGAAATCTATTCTTATGGTCTGTTTTTAAACAGACAAGATACCTCACGTGACAGGTGATCAACTTCCACTTCTTGGGGGGCTGGGGAGTTTTTAACACATATCTCTGTGTGTGCACAAAGACACATCGATTGGTAAGTGCACAGCAATGCCTGAAGTAGTGATTTCAAGTATGATCAATAAAGCGACTGCTGCAGGGGGAGTAACACATCTTTTACTCAAGTTTAATAATCTCAAAATTATCCAGGGGAGTTTACTCGCATCATTTTTATTTGCACTTCAGAAGTAGGACTTCCAGTGTTCTAATTGCTAATTAAAAATTACTTACCACGTGATTAAAAGAATTCTACAAAACTGTCATTTTATTTTCTTAGTTTAACAAAAATTTATTTCTAATTATAGTTCCCATTGTTATTCCAATGAAATAAAAAGAAACTCCACATTCATTAGAGCTACCTGAAATCAGAAAGCACCCTGCAGTTAAACAGTGTTATGTATACAACCATGCACAAGGCAGATGCTTTCACGCAGCAACAAGGTCATTCAAACTTAATTCCCCTGTCATGTCAAGCTAAAAAGTGCATCATGCTTAAAATAATACAAAACCAATACCATCAATCTGCATCTTCTTTGGCTGCATAGAGGGTGAAGACATTGAGGTTGTAACTCTGAAATTTGCGGGAAGAGTCTCTGCTGATCCAGCAGCTAAACCTCTTATGTCCTTTGGTCTAAACTTCTTTCTCCACGAAGGTGCTCTCCTAAAGCTCTTATCATCATCCTGTTACATTGATAAATGTCATTAGCGATTCAAAAAATGAAGGATTGTTGCTGACATTAAAAGGCTTACTGACAACCTTAAGTAAATGTATCACCACGTGAACGAGTTAAATGCATTACCACTGAGTTAATTCAGAACAGTTCAGGTGCCACAGCAGCAGAGGTTTCATTTGCAGCGGTCTGTGCTCATCTGCTCCAGTGCAGGTTCAGCTCAGGAGCTATGGAAATTCACGTGCTTGGCACATTTAGGAAAATGTTTTGTACTTGGTATGCTTTTACTTCATGATTTCCAGTAATCTGTGTCACACCACTCATTTTTGGGGGATATGAGGAGTGCAGCAGATCATAAAAGCTGCTTTGGAAACACTGACATACAGAGGCTTAATCTGAACAACTGCTTTTAACCTTCAGTGTTGTCTTACAGGAATGATGATACAGCTGTTGTGCTCTCATGCTACAGGTCACACGAAGTGAGAGTGAGGAAAAGTGCAGTAAATGCTCTATCGTCATGCAGCAAGCACTTGGGTAAACGTAACTTGTCATTACCCAAATGCATTCCCCCCCCAATACATCTGCACCTTTGAAGTAATATTCCACTTCAGAAGTATAATATCGCACATACTAAATACAACCGATTAAGTCCCACTTCCAGAAGTGTCTTCTGCAGTGAAGGTCCTGTGCTGATGCAGAGGTACCCACTGGGCATCTCCACTGGCCACCTTCACCTTTAGGAACAGTTCGATCATCTGAATGCCCTTTCACCTAGTGGTTATCCCCTTCTAGAATTAGAAGGCAAGTGTCTGAAGAGACCTTCGTGATGAAACTGCTCTGAGCTGCTAGAACAGAGAGAACATCTGTTCCCTCAAAGTTCCTTCGCTTGCAGTTTGAAATCACTACGGAAAAACACCTTACAGAACCGTCAAGCTACACCTGGTTTGTAGTTTTATACTCATTCCATCTGAATTAAGTTTATGCACTGTAAGATCACAGACTGCCCAACAGAAATTACTGTGATGTGGAAACGTACCTGCTGGTCATCTATACCAATATTAACTCTAAGAATTTCAAGTTAAGATTTCTGTCCCTATTCTGTCAATAGCTTAAGAGAGGTTCAAGGTAAAGTCTTTACAGTTCTGATGAAGTTCCCAGGACCATAAAATAGTTGAACATCTCAAATAACTTACTTCATCAAGTCTTCTGTCAGTGCCCAGAGTAAGAAGGTTATTAAATTCCCTCTCCAGAACAGCACGAGCCTACAGGTTACAGTAGAAAAGAAATGGAAATTAATCACAAAGGATTAGTAACCTATAGTAATTTTTTAAAACTTAATATAACCCAAATTGTGTAATACCTTCTTATCAGATTAATAAACATACTTAGGATCTGAAAAGTTACAATTTAAGTTGTAGCTTCTTAAAAATTTAAGGAAGACTTAACAACTCCCCCTTCCCTTCACTGTGAAATGAAAGTTCAGGATTTGTGGTTCAGACTTAATTATTTCAGAACAAAAACTGAATAAGCCAGAAACAAAAATTAGTTTTACACTAAAGCTGCGAACATGGGCTATGAGGAAAATATTCAAACAATACTTTTTGTTCAAGCAAATTTATCAACCTGAATTGTTATTAACAATTAAAAAACAGTAAGAAAAAAACCACAGTTCTACATTTTTCTTATAGGATAATGGACAAGTCTCCATTTCTGAAGTTTCTAGAGCTGGGAATAGAAAGACATAAACCTATCTAGCAAAAAAACCAGTCAGCTCCATTTTTAACCTTCCTAGAGGGGAGAAAAATCCTATGGACTGTGAAGTGTCTACTTGTTGCTTACCTGTGTGTTTTGAGTGGGGATTTGTAACAGAAGAGCTAATGCATTGTAATCAAACGATTCGTCTAAGGCCACAAGTGCACCATGAACTCCGCTCTCTATAAGGTTATTGGCGTATTCTTTAAGACCAATGGACACTACCCAGTGGATCATTCTTTCATTGCTCCAGACAAGGACATCTATGGAGAAAAAAAAGTTGCCCCACTTATACAGCACAATTTTTCTGAACAAAGCGCCCCATGGTTCTTTTGAGATCTGTATGCTGATCTTAGGACCGATTTTCACATATACACAACTCATCCTAATTTCTGTTCATCAGTAGCCCTCAAAGAATTTTGTTATTTAGCATTTAGGTTGCGATTGAGCCTGCCCCCTGCCTTTCTGGTGTGCATGAAATGCTCTGAATTGGCAACAAAACTTTGTGGTTAGACTCCACCACGCAGTGTCAGATCTTTCCACAGAGCTGGTCACCTTACAGGCCTGTTTCATGCCAGTTAGTTGCCATAGAAATAATAAAAAAACTCCAAATACTCCTTGAAAACCCTTGTCCTCCTAAAACATTTCCTTTTGTTTCAAAATTTAGTAAGTGTCTGCGTTCATAGCACATCTGTGTGTGCAAGTGAATGATGTGATGATGTATTTCAGGATTCACGGTTTGGGTCTACATCCAGACACCACCCATATTTAACACTTCATATTTTATAAATAATTCCTCTCTCTTTTTAATTAATAAATTTGAGGCAGATCAGTGAAAACACATTAGAAGCAGATTGAGATCAAGACAATGCACTAACCTTTAATTTCTTTCTGGCTTTCTTCTCTTTTTCTTTCAAGTTCTTTTCTATCATAATTTAGTCTTCGTAGGCACATAATTCCACACTGAAAACTGTTTCTGTTTAGAAAAGAAAAAAATTTATTAAAAGCCCCATTTGGAGTTAACAGAAACATTTCCTGTGTAACTTAGGTCTCCAACTTGACTTTCTTCACCTGTGAAAGCTGTCCACCATTTTCAGCTGCCCACGCAGATCTTTTTTAGTTAAATGATCCAGCATTCGAGCATCGACGAGGCATTCCATGAAATAGCTGCGATACTGAGGGAGCCCCAGACTGGGCAGCCACTCATTGCCAATCCACTCATGGTTCATGTCGCCATAGGCTAATGTCTGGTTTTAAAAGATTAAAGAATAAGCTTATTAAACTGACAAACAAAAAACTTTAGACAACATGTTAAAGAAAAAACAAAACAATGCTTACTTAATTCTTAGTATTGAGTACTACGTGTGTGTTTATAACGTCATGAAGAAAAGCAATTTTAGATAATTCAGATCAAGTAAAACTGCCTTAATTCATTTTGTGTTGAAGAGTATGAAAAAATAATAATAAAGACTCATCTATACTGTTTTGATAGCAAGAGCCAGAGAATTTCATTTTGCTAAGATGCTAAAAATACTTGTGTGTATGTGTGTCTTATTTTTCATATGACCATATAAATACAAGATGTCAAAAAAATAACTGCAGGGTTTATTTTTAATATACTGCACAGTTTTCAGAAACTGATCCCAACCAAGTAAGCAAGAAATGATAAAAACCCATTACTGAAGAACAAGCAATTCTGCATGCTAATCCTTATCCTGAAAGAAAACAAAAACACCACCCCAAACCCCAGTTCCTTCACTGCAGTTTTGACCCGCAAATGGTCAGGTATTTTTTAGAGAAAACTTCTGAAGAGTTTGTAACTCTGTATTTAATCATTCCTCAAGCAACACAGAACAGCAGCTCTTTTTCTTCAAAAACCAAGGGTAATATTTCTATTTTACTGTGCAATTAAAAGCTTAATTTCTCCTCTCGAGGAAGCATCTTCTGGAAAGCAGCAAGACCACATAGCAATGCATTTCTCCGAGCCATCGCTAGGTAGCAGGCTGAAGGAGCACGGCACCCTTGTACCAGAGGCAAGTGATGATGTGCTACCACCGACAGTGTCTGAGACACACCGTTTATGGGACTTACACAGGTTTTAGCTGGAGGGCAGGCAAGCAAGAAGGGACTAAGCTGTCCAAATTCTGAGTTTATGTCCCTCTAAAAAGTACTCTCTCAATGCCCAAAAATACAATTAGGATTTGTCACCACTTTAATAGAAAACAATTAATCAAGGAGGATTACAGAATTAGTGCACAGAAATCTACTTAACTGGTGATGGTGGCCAGGTTGGACTTTCTACACTCTGCAGATACTCTTGGTGGACTTCTGGCTTTCCAGAGAGCCATCCACTACCAAAACCCTCCTCACTATGTCATGAAATCATCGTAACACTTGGTCTGGGATGTTCAATACATACAGTACAACAATGCTTATTAGGGAAGAGTTTGGTGATTCATAAGCTAGAGGATAAATGCTTCAGAAAGCTCATGACTTCTGAGTATTCTTCTCCCTAACAGCCCAACTATGAAGAATCCTTAGGCATAGGGAGTTTTGTAATGTGCTATGTAAAAGTATTTTACAAATTTTCAGAGATAAACCACCAAATCTTGCAAGTTCTAAAAAACATTTAAATCACCTAAATAAGTGTATCTTCCAAGTACGTACTATACAGAGATAATAGTAGTTTCCCCCTCTCCTAATTCCCAAGCCACACCAGAAGTCACTAAAAGAAACTGCGAGAAAAGAAAAACAGGTTCTTTCATGCTCTAATTATTGTGACAGTTTACATACAGTCTATAATATTACATAAAGTTTCCAACCTGAGCCCAGCTTCCCTCCTCATCTTCCTGTTACGTGTTAGAAAAGCAAAAGAACACATACAGATTAGTATTTAAGTTTAGTAAGGAGATCAAAGTTAAAGACGCACTGCAAAACGCTAAGTCTACTGCATACCAAAAAAAAATCTAGATAAAGCAAGCATCATGCATTGGAAAAAAAAAATACACAAGGCACTCATTTTCATTTGAGAGGATGCAAACCCCATCTAGTGATTAAGTTTTCTGGAGAGAAGAAATTTCCACACAAATAATTCAATTTAATTAAGTAACAGACAAATCAGGGCTCCACTTTATAGATTAGAGTTTTGTTTACAGTCTTATCAGTGTTGATTTTTTTCCCCCCCTTCTGGAAAAAACCTATCAAGATGCAGGTTACAAGGTTAATAAATAGAAGCAATGATCCAGAGTTTTAATGCATTAATTTGAAGAAAAAAAAAAGACCAAAAGGCACTTGATTCAAATGTTCAAAAGGTGGGAAAAGCACTCTAAGGAAGAGAAGTGGCAACACTATAAACTAACCGTTTGTTGTGTGGCTGTAAGATTTTCCATTTCTTCATGTGTTACCCAGACATTTCCCGTGGTCTAACATGACCCCACAGGGAACAATCCCATCCAGTGAAAGGAAAGCAGTAACAAAGAGGAAAGGGTGCAGAACAGATAAGCAATTGGTACATGTGAGGAGCAGGCATGGGCAAAAGCAATGGCTTCTAACAGCTTAAGTATAAAGTAACAGCACGGAATACAAGCCTATTAACCTGGATCACTTTTCTTCAAAGATATTAGCAAAATTGAATGTGATAAATAGCTTACACTGATGTAATTAATGGGCAAACACTTGACTCTGCTCTAATCCGAAAAATGCGTTTCTAGTCTCGTATGTAACCCCAGGAATCTTGGAAGAAACTTTAGACAGCAGGGCAGACAGGTGCCCGAGAGGGAATTCACACTAACTTCGAGTGTCTGAATTTACTGTAGGATAGAGACAGGTGGATCCCAGTTTATGTAGGCTGAATCATTAGTTGGAGTTAATGGCCTTATACATGGATTAAAAGGGCTCCAACAACTGTCCCGCAAATTTCTGTATGCTCAAGAGTACTTCATCTGTATTATACACACTTCTGAGGCCAGAAGATGAGACAGATAACACATACTCTAAATATCTTGGATTACATACTTACATCGATATAGGCTACTCATTCTGTTAACAAAATGTAGTTATTCCTTCATTTAATTCCCATGAAAGGAAGAAACATCCTATATTTAAATGATGTTCTCTTCTACAATGTAATGCTCCCAGAAATTCTTATTTGAAGCTAAAATCCTTTCAGTTACATGTTTACATAGAACTTTTGGAAATTCTAATGGTGCTAAAAGACATTTACTGCTGGATCACTTTCCTTACCGTCCTCGAGGTGGCAGGGGCGGATGGACTTGTTAGGGACATGATTTCCTGAATGGCCAGCCGCAGCTTCAGTCTGTGCAGAGGATTACTAATGCCAATTTCACGCTGTATTTCTGTATCAGACAAGGCTGACATAATAGCACCACTTTTCACATTTGCTCGGCAAGCAGCCACATACCAGGCTGGCATCCCAACCCAGAGCTGAAACACAAAAAGGAAATAAGCAGGATCTGGAAAACATTCCCAGCTCCAAATCCTTAAATTCTTTAACAAGTCTTTACATTGAGGTTTTTATTTTTTCCTGGTTTGGTTTGGATGGACCACTTACCTCCAACCACACGACCACAGTAGGCCCATCCCACTGGGCAAAAGGTAAATGTTGTTTTCTGGCTTCCTCTAGCAACTCGTGCCTACAATTACAGAAACAGTAATTAATAACAGAGAAACTAGTTATAACTGGATGTTACAACTTAAGCCCTGCATTCAATTTACTACCTTCTTTCCCAGTTTGCTTTCTCCCTCTCTCAGCCTCCTACGATATACCCCCTAAGGCAGTCACAGCACATGTATGAGGACCACAGGGTGACGTGAGCTGAGCTGGATCAGAGTGGCAGAGATGCTGGATCTTGCCTTTCAGAGATCTGTGCCTGAAACTGCTACTAATACTCTAACACCAGACACCCAGGCCATCGGAACAGTACTGTCCATCAGGCTGTCGTGGCTGGAAACTGGACAGTAACCACTGAAGGGGTGAATTTCAGTCTGAACCTGTCAGAATTTCAGGCACAGTGTCAGACAACCGCTCTATTCGGAGAGCCACACTTGGGTGATTGTATTCTGAAAGGCTGTGTACTGACACTCAGCTTTCATCGCTGATGACATCATTTCCTTTGTTATTCTGAAACAGAGGAGACTGAAGTTTAATATTGACATTTCAGCTTGCAGAAACAATGGAAACTCACAACATGCCTCTCAAGAGCTGCCAAAAACATTTGATAAACCAGGAGACAAAAAGAAGTGTTAAGCATGGGTATCGCTTGGGTGTGTCTGAAAAAATGGATAAAGTCTCAAAAAATCATCTTTAAGCTGCCTTGGAAAGCTAATTGAATATGGTTAAGCCTCCCTTCAGTCTCCTCAAGTTTAGAAAAAACAACTTCACCTAATTGGACAGTTTTTATTGTTTTACGCTTTTTATTCATGCCTGCAAATATAGAATTAAGAAGCTAAGCAGCAATACTACAGAATCCAGATCCTATATTACTTATTTTCTCACAGTTTCAAACAAACAAATTGTCCCTGCCTTCAGAACTGTATGAACAGATCTAAGATGATAAAATATTGAAAAGTTTCAGATATTAAAAAAAACCTATCACACAAGACATCGTGGAAAGGGGTTACTAACAGACTAGTAGCTGTCTTTGCTAACTAGAGCGGGACAGCCATGCAGTGTTGAGCTGTAGGTACACATGCCAGTGTACCTAGGATCCTCAGGTTATATTGGTAGATAACTAAATATAAAAAATAATCAAAGAAGTAATAAATATATTAGCAACTGTTTTATCGAGAGACAGGACGCCCCCACCTGCACGTCAATAAAACTCTATTGCTCTAGAAGAACCTCCCAATGCTTTATCCTAATTAAATGTGCTGCCCAGGAATGGAAAAAGCAGAGGGAGGAAGGAAGGAGTGTCAGATAACTGGCTACAAATAATCATTCTAACGTACCCATTTTAGGACCCAACAATTAAGATGGAAATCGTGTTCAGCAGTTAGCAGCTCAATAGCTGAATTTTGCTAACAAAGATGAGAAGACCATAAAAGCTAATACGTATTTGTATACCCCAAAAAGATAAGCGTAGTTGTAAATTAGGAATAAAGGATCAGCTATTTTCCTGCTACTGCAGAACACATGACAACAATCCCGCAAACCGCTAGCCCTGAACACATTCAGCTTTGCTTAAAGATAAAAAAATGAGAAAAATTAATAAGATATCAAAAAACTGCTGGGTAAGAACAGAATAAAATGCTTAATACTGTATTTGCCAGAAAGGAATACTATGTGTTTTCCAATAGTTCAACTTCAAAATTTGTGTCTTTCTTCCTTTTTTGGTGGTTGTGGTGACATGACCGTGTTCACTCGTGATGAAAGAGCACAGACGTGCCAAAACAGCCTCTGGTTTGACTAGGATGACCCCACAAGAGCATGTGATCAATGCAACTCCCAGCTTACAAAGCTGCTTGGGGTATTCTATGTAATTCAGAGAACTACAGTGATTTCTGGTGGTTTTAGAAGTCTCCCTGCATCCTTCAGGTTAACCATGAAACAGCAAATCATCTGGAGATGACCAGCACAGGGCACGTATCAAAAGTGTGCGGAGCAGTTACAAGCCAAACGTTAAACTCCTGGTGGTATTGTATCCAGAAAACAACTGCATGGCTGGAAGGAAGTGCTATGGGATGGAGGCAAACATGTAGAAAGAAACAAACCATCCAAAAATGTCTGAGATAACTTCATGTAGAAATTATTCAGTGAATCCAAAGAGGAACACATCCATGAAGTGGAAAATCAATTGTGAGGTTTGTTCACACGCAAGAAGAGAGAGAAAACCTGCTTGCCTGGAAAATTATTAAACTGAAAGCTCAAGTCATAGCACAGGCACAAAACATCTCATACAAAGAATTCAGAAGCAGCTGCTGTTTCATCTGCAAATGATGCATCAATGGATTTTTCCTGTAGTGAAGAACATCGCTTTTCCAACAAACTCCCTTCCAACTTCACCAAGAAACTCATTGCATTCCAGCAATACACAATCAGATCACATAAAGATCACAACTGACAGGCCAGTTTAGTGCCACAGGCCATCCAACTGTACCACTGAGGTGGGTGCGCAATCCAGCCTCGTATCTTTGAGAAAAAAAAATACTGCAGTAGTGTTGGCAGATGGTATAAAGCTGGCACTGTGAAGGATAAAAGGATGTCAAAGCTGGTTACTGGAACAACTCCTAGGTGACAAAACCAAGGGATAGATGTCTACAGACTTAAAGTTGGCTGAACACCACTTGGAATGGGAGACCAGCTGTGCTGCTGCAAGAGGGGAACACGTGTTGTTGGACACATTCGAAAGGCATCTAACGCCAGCTGTGGAGAATGAAGAAACTGTGGACATACAGGATGAGAAATGATGTCAAACTGCAGGAGCTTGATGCAGCACTGAAGACACGAGGCCCTTTAAAGTCCATCTGAAGTACTTGTATTTAGAGTGGCTCTTGGCAGGCAAGCACATGCTAACCCCACGAGGAAAACACAGCAGCCCGGAGCAACATCACTGGATTGGGACAGCCTGGGAGTGGACAAAACCAGAATGTGCAGCCAGAGGGGAAGGCTCTACTCCAGATTTTTGGATGGAACTGAAGATAACTGATTTGGAAGAAGTTGAGAGTAGAGCCAACACTGTAGAGAAAGTGGTGGAGTGACAGTGATGGAAATGACAGAGTGGCAAGGTGTAAAAACTGAAAGGGAGCAGTAGTAAAACATGAGATGAAAATAGACTAATGTCAGGGAGAGCGTGACTGGGAAGTTAATATCCTTATTACGTATTGATTTCAGGTAAGTAATAAAATTCTTGTGTATAGGCATTAAAATTATATATGAATGTAGGGTTGCCTTCCTTTTTGATGAATACAGTATTAAGCTTGTTGTGTTCACAGAAAAGCACACGCACTGTGGTGGCAAACACTGTCAGCAGCACAGCTCACAACAATGAACAGCATCACCAGAACACTAAAAACAACTGCAATTTAGTAAAGAGTGACTGTTTTACAGAAATACATCTACCTTGGAAATGAATTGCCACAAGTATCTATTGTTGCTAAACAACTTTCAAACTCCAAACTACAAAACTAATTCTAAGCAGGGTTTAAGATTTCCATTATAAAAATTCACACCATGCACATTGAGACAAGACACCAAACTGGCATTCGCACTGAACTCGACAACACTGGATTTATTTCAGCAACACATTTTCACAATAAAGTCTTTTGAATCTAGTAGCTCCTCTCATAATTAGACTTTTTTAAAAAATAAAGAGCTTTAATATATTGCTAAAAAATCCAAATGGGATCTCAATTTCACAACAATCCTAATGAAATAAATATAAACTTACCCTGATTTTGCACTATCACATCAAATGGTAAACAAAAGGCAAATAAAACAATGAAGGAAAAATATAAAACGAGGATTAAACTGAACTCAAAGGCACCCAAAAACAAATAATGTACACAGTAATTTAATTCTGTAACTATAAATAGGATTGTGTTAGTAAAGGCCCTGAACACCACCCTCCGCCTGTTTGTGTGCATGCATGCAGAAATCAGAAAGATAAGCAAACAAATGAGGATTAGAGACAACTATAAATAGAAGTAGCTGTCACTGTTCCAAGCATTCAGGTAACTGGAATGCTTTTTGCTGAATACAGGATTTTATAAATGCACAGTCAGCCTTGAGAATTTTTTTTTTAACCCAACTCTCCTCCAGTATCAAGTGAAAAGCAATTCAGAGTAACTTTTTTTGAAGTATTTCACTAGGATTTTTAAAAAGGTAGATTGGCTTCTCCTGGTGGTTCAAAGAGCCCAGCTGCTGCTCTCAGTGGTAGGAGTAATAAAACTAACCATTATGATATGACCAGTCTTGTTTCATACCCACTTCCACTGAAACATCAGAATCTAGACACCTTCCTGGGAAGAAGTGTTGATGTTTAAGAGCTAGGCACAGCAATTTCACACTGGAAGTTGTCATTTGGCTAATAAAGACACTTGCCTTTTAAGCACCCAGCAACACGCAGCCATGAGGTAATGCTTTAAGTAACACCAGCACGCTTTGGAAAGGCAGAATGCTTACAAAGAAAAGTCACGAGTTATCTGCAACTGCATTTTTTTGTATTCATGACAGCAGGACATTAGGTTGTTATACTCTAGAATGAGGTTTATAGCTATAATGAGGTCTATAGCTATTGCGGAAGCTCTAGACTGTTCAAAGAACAGGTCTACTATTATTTAGATGTGACACAGCTAAAACTACTTATTCAACCAAGATGTGGTTTGACTTTAAAGCTCTGTAGAAACGGGAAAATACCAAATCACAGTAACGTACGATCGCCTTCAGTGTAACAGTCTGAAGAGAAACAGCCGAGTGTTCTGTTACACAAACAAACCCACATTCCATTCTAACTTCTCAAACCAACACACTGCTGGTTTTCATTAGCAGCCACGAGGCATTATTCTTATTTGTTAATAGAGCTTATGTACTGCGAGGAACGTCTCGCAAAGAGAAAATTAGCACGCTTTTTCGTTAACGTTCACTGGTCTGTCTTCAGAAGGCAAATAAAAAGCAAGACATGTCTAATCTCAGTCAGCTTCTTTGACACAGTGTAAAGACAGCCGAAAAGAACAGAAGCTGCAAGAGTTCGAGGTATATGACTCAGCTTTGGGTGGAAAAATGCAAAGAATGCCTGAGCCTACTTATAGAAATTCCAGTGTTTCCTGTATTTCCATATAAGCATCAACTCAAGATTTCTACTAGTATCAATACTTATTTTTCACCTATGATTATAGTCTTGGCTTCATCTCTCCCCAGTATGGGAAGACCAACAGATACTCAAAAGTTGAACAGTAAACTAAACAGTGTGTGTTGAACCCACACTGAAAAAAATGCATGACTAGGAAAAGGTAACTGCGTATCTGAAAGGTGCCATAAAAACAGAAAACAGTCACAATTTATTAAAAAAATAAAAGAGGGTATCATGGTTAAACAGTGGAAGGAAGAAAGATTTCAGCTGTTAAAATGCGTAAGAGAACGTCAAGACCACCTTAAACAGAAATGACAAAAATTAGTGAACAGCAGCAGTTAGTGGCCATAATAGAAAAGGAAAGACTATGAGAGTCACCTGCCAGAACGGTACCAGCAAATCCCCTGGGCAGGATGCCTGCACAGAGCATCCACGCTATCACCGTCAACCTGGGCACACTCTGGAGCAGGGCCCAGCCAAAGGCAGCTCTGGGAAATCTTCCAAATGAAGTAAACCCAAAGCAGGAATTAAATATATCAAACCTTCCCCCAGAGTTGTTAAGAGTCCACTTTTATCTCCACGTGTGTTTATTACAGTGTTTCAGCAGTAAATCTTCAGTACTGAAATTCATTTCAAATGTACCATGACCTATGCTACTACTAATGCTCTGGAAAAAAGTAGTAAATAAATATTCTGAAGAGGCTTATTAGCCATAGCACCACACTAGGCAAAAATACCTCAAAACTAACAAATAAAAACAAACCAAGAAAACTAAACAAAAAGGAAAACCAAACATTTTTAAACAAAGCAATACCTTAACAGAGGATTAAAAATATTTGGGAACTTACTTTTTCTGCATTTTCCTGTTTTTTTCTGCCTGACCTCCAAGCTTGCTGAGACCTAATGCATCCTGAGAGGAACCATCTCCTTCCGCCATGCCAACTACAAAAAAATACAAACCAAAAAGCAGTCTCCTTATTTTCTTGATTTTGACCAGTTATAACTCAAAAATGGCTACTGCCTTCCTGAAGAGAAGTGTTTTATCTTTCGTAATATTCCTGATCAGAACCGTACAAAGCCAAACCTCCAAGCCCATCTATCACTCCACTTTCTAGCTGAACACATACCCATCACCACAGTGTACAAAATTAGGAAAACTGTATCGGTACAGACTCAAATAGGTGCTGTCTAAAACCAGCTAGAATATCCTATTTCAATCATCTGTAATACGAATTCTCGGTGTTCCCCTATCACTTAGGGTTGTTATCAACATCAAGGATACCGCTTTATGCAAAGAGTTACAGAAGAAAGACTTGGAGCATCTGCTAAGCCAGCTGGGTTCATTTGAAGGAGTTCCTTTGGGTATAAGGTGAAGACATGACTGTTGGTGTCAATTCTAACAAAAAAAAAGCCTCTTTCACTTCCAAGATACAGCTGGATTTTTTGCTTCACAGAAGTGAAGATGTGTTCTTCACAGAACCTGGATATGGGGGACTAGAAGACAGCAGTACCTGACTAGCTAAACTCACATCTTACACTCATAAGAGGACCTACCAGAAGATTCATCATGTCTAGTTCCAAAGCATCAAAATAATCAGTCATAAATACGCCCACATTGATGCACACATCACATTCAGTCTTTCAGTCTCTTAGTGCACCAAAAAAAAGCCAACCAACCTTGTCCTAACGTTTCCTTGCTTGTTTGTCCAGGTCGGCCCTTTTCTTTCTTGCCAAACAAGCGGCCAATAGAGGATTTGATCCCCTTCTTTTTGGGGGCTTTGTGAAGGGAATCTTGACTACTATTACTGCTGCTAGGATTACTTGTCTGCCCATCCTGAGAGCCTGTTGAACTTCACCAAGGAAAAAAAAGGAGTCAAAGAAGCACATGTACAACAAATTCACTGGCATAACATAGTGAGAGACAAGTTCAGGTCTCTGCAAGTTCACAAAGCTCAGTAACTCACTAACGACATCTAATTTCAGCTTTTACTAAGTCAAGAATAGAAAAGAAATTACTAATACATGTCATTAAACAGAAAAAATAACGGGAACAACCAAATCATCCAGGAAAGGAGGGTATATAATATTTATACACTATAGCATGTAACTAGAAGTCAATTCTTACTTTAAGAAACAAGAATTAAAGTGCACTTCAGAGAGGCCAAAGCTGCAACCTAAGTTCCTGACAAATTGAGGCAGGCAATGGAGGTTTGAAATACTTGGGTGGAATCCACCCCAGATACTTAGGCACTTTAAAAAGGATGGTAAGTTTGGAGCTCCTTTCTGAATTCATACCTAAACTGCAGTCTGTGAAGGAAGACCGGAATTGTACATCTTGCATTCCCAAGCGAACGTAACACAGAACTTGAGTACAAGAAGAATTCTTCAGATAAAGCCATTTCTGACCACTAACAAAGTCTGGTTTCATGCTGTTTATGCAACATTATCACCCATTTATGTGCTCTTTTGAGAAACACTTCAATATCTAGACTAAAATCCTACAGGCTCTGCAGTTTTAGGATTTCATTCCAACAATCTGAAACACTCAGTTACTGGTAGGTCTGACTTGTTCACAGCTACTTACTTCCTTATGTCCCTGATATCTTCATGGCTCACTGTATGCAAAGCTCCTTTCTGGACTCTGTCCAAACGCAAAGATCGAGGTGAAGAAGGTGGCGATGTCTCACATTTTATTGTGGTTTTATCATCTCGTACCTCTTCTCGAGAACCTGGAGACTAATGGAAAATGAATGAAAACTTGAGGGGTTCGTTGGAAATGCCAAAACATGAATGTGACAGCAGTGCTACACAAAATACTGAAAGGAAAACTCGATTTTCAGTGTCAAAGGATTACTCTTGCCCTTGTGATTCTGCAGTTGCCTATTTTTTTGTTGGACATCTTTCTGGATTTGGTTACCTTCAGCAACGAACTACTAAATTTCAGTCTTAGCTAGCAAAACGAGGAAGTGGCACTCATCTTTTCTTCCTTCACAGAGCTGACAAAGTAATGTTCTCAGCACCATAAAACTAACATACCTGGGTTCAGATTAAGAAAGTGCAGAGACAAAAAAAACTAGTCCTGTAAGAGAAGACACCTTGATTCTCACTGTTAGGTGTTCAGGCAGCCATTTGCAGGACTACCAATTCCATGAAGTCTGCTTCTCCATACCTGTGGCTATGACTTATCTCTAAGTTTGAATAACAGAAATTCAAACTAGTTTGTGTGTGCATTAACAGATCTTTAAATATTGTTTCATGAAGATTGCAAAACAATGGTTGTAAACAGAAAGCAACACAACAGTCCCCCACACCAGCAAAAAAAAGCCAAACAAGAAAAAACCAACCACCACAAAACAAAACAAAGCCACACTTAATAAAACCATTTTACATTTAATATCAAAGAGCATATAATCTTGCTTTACTACAGTTACCCTGCAAATGCTTTCTTTTATGCTCCTGTTACCCATTAATGAGTTTGGGGATGGGGAAGATGAAGGGGCACACCAGTAAATAAACTAAAGATTTTTACCTTTCTACGGTGTTTCCTTAAATCACTAGGCTGATAGATGCATGCAAAGGAAAGAAATTTGGGAAAACTGTATTTATTATAAACTGCAGCACAGACTGAAACAACTAGCACAGACAGAACATATTAGGGAAAATATAACAATTACAGCAATGGTACAGAATACAGAGTATGACGTACTCTTCAAATCACAGACTACGTATCCTGGAAGAGTGGGAAAGGAAGGAAAAAAAAAAAATCAAAGACTTACGGTTGGTTATCTACAAAAGCACTGTAGATATCTGAATATAGGGGTGCCATAGACCACTCAGCACACAAAACGTGCATTTTCTTCAGCAAGAAGAATGGTAAAGAACATGGGGGCACAAGGCACTGCTTTAAAAAGGTGAGAGGATTCCCAGTTGCACATCAAGGACATGCCTTGGACTACATAACCTACATGGCAGCCACTTACTGCTTTGTCTGCGCTAGCCCCTTCGCACACCTTAGAGATTTCTGCAGTCATTTCCGACACAGCAGAAAAAGCAGCCACACTTTAAGAGCTGTGAAAGACAGTGCCAGCCATGGCTGATTTCTCTACAGTAAACTTAGTAGAAAAAACAGAACACTGTTAAAGTGCTGGAATGTTGGAGCAAGAGTCTAGCACCGGTTTTATTTCATCCTTCATCCACTTCCAACCCCACTGTATCTCACTTCCTAGGTACTGCCTGCACCTCTGCCACGTCACAGAGCAAGGCAGCAACCCGCAGTTACACAAACAAGTTATCAAGTTATTCAGACTGGTGCTGACAATTTTAGTTCAGATAATTTGTTTAACAGTTGTCATTGCATTTGGCAACAAATTATTTCTAAAGGCTGTAACCAAAAATAAAGCCAGTCCCCTCCGAAGCTGTGGAAATCACACCTTGTTTCCTTCCCACAATGACAACCTTTAATTATTTTTATTTAGAATATATGCAAATTCTGCAGCACTAATACGTGAAGTTTTGTTCAATCTGACTGTAGTGTACTACGTTAATAGTACTACATACTAAAGTACTATGTTCCTAGAATCATAGAAGAGTTTGGGATGGAAAGGACCTTTCAAGATCATCTACTACCTCTTCAAGTTCTTCAACAAAAAGCAGAAGACTCATTTTATCCTTGCTGGATCTTTCATCTATTAAATCTGATAATCCATGAAAATAAAGATATTTACCACAGAGAATGAAAACTGTCTGCAAGAACTGTTCAAGAGAGCTGTAGGTTTCACAGTTTATCATGTTGATGCTTTTTAATTCATTTTAACGATGAGCGGTGGTTTTCAGCTAACTGCCTAACCCCGCTCCTGCAGTTCGCATTAAGGTGATGTTGTCATCATGCTCATGAACCAATGCCATTTTCTATTAAGACATCGAAAAAACCCACGAGGACTCATTTAGTCTGGTAATTCGTAATACTTGTTCCAAAGGCCTCTAAAAACCTCCTGTTCTGTAATACCAGAAGCACAGCTTCTCATTTTCAAGCTTTCACAAATCAGTTGCCAGATACAAAAACATCAGACAAATGCAACTGCAAACAAGGAATGAAGTGCCTCTGATTCACAATCCTTACAATCTAAAGTGAACTGAATTACAGTTTACTTTTGTTCAGTTACATTAGATTTTAACATAAGACACACAGCCTTCTGATCTAGTTTTCATGAAAATAGCTACTTATATTTGCGTATGGTTTTCTGTAAGAAGTTGGTACTATGAAACGTTAGAATATAAAGCACTCTGTTTTGAAATTTGTTCACCTCTGTAGAAGTGTGCTTGACCCTGGCTATGTGGCATGGGCTAGCATAATGTTTTTTATTTTTAATTCAAGAAAGGCAAAATTACTCCTTTTTATTTAAAAAAAGGCTTTTTAACATACGTACATTCATTTTAAAAGCTAGCAAAAGGACTTAGCCAACATTTTTGTGTTTAAACACTCCCATAAGAGACCTAAATGGGCCAAATCAGTCGTTTAGAGTTACCTGCCCTTACAGCGATGGATAACATTCCTTGTGTACTGGTTGGTATGGTATGGGTACGATACGGGTACAGTTATCCAAGAAAATATGGTGCAGCGAGTAGGCTGTGACATGTACAACTAGTAAGTACAGTTTCCAAAAGCATATGCAAATCTGGAACAAGGTAATCTACAGAGAACTAAATCAGAGAAGGAGCTTTTCCTACGGAGTGCTTACAAATTAATACCTGTATCCAAGACACTCCTTTGTGAAGGGTCTCTCAAATAAGACAAACGGTTCCGCTTGTTTAACGTTTATGTAAAAGCAAGGAATTGGAAAACCTGTATCCTGTTTTTACAGATGGGTTTACCTGCACAAAGCAGCTCCTAGAAGGATTAATTTTTCTAAGTGGTCCTATGAACGTCAAAAGAATGGATCCATCTGTCTTTACTCACTAAATTGCTAAGCCCAAGCTAAACAGACACTTGTTTTACCTACCAGTCTTAATAGGCTAAAAGAAGACCCTAGCACTCACTAATATTAAACCAGTTGTGGTATAGTCTTCACAGTCTTCAAGATTAATGCAATATATACACATCACTTTCTAGCTGAGTATTTAGTGGAAAAGTGGACTGCTAAAAATAAAGTTTAAAGCAGAGGGAGAAAGCAGTTGCTGTACCAGGGGTTGAAAAGAAAACATTATTTCTTCTACGAGGAGTCAGAACAAAGACCACAACAACAGAAGGAATACTTAGGCATGAGATGTTGACCAAGTAATAGACTTGAGTACTGAACGTTTTTCCTAATCATTATGACTGTATCTTACACTTTTTATAGAGGTTGAAAGGAAGCAGTAGAAAAACCTAGAGAAAGGAAAAATACAGCTGAGTAAGGAGAGGAAGGGGAAATCCAGCAACCCACTTCCTAGAGAAAAGGAACACTCTTCTGAAAAATTACAGTTAATGGACACTTACCAGTGTCATGATACCTAGTCTGTCCACTTCCCGAGCTGGACTATGGGGAATCCGCCTTGGGGTGGAACGGCCACTACCAGGCGGGGAAGAACCAGCAAGTGAACCACTTGCATAGGGAGGAGGAATGGAGCTCATGGACCGGAATCGGCCATGGGCATCCAAACTTCCACTACCCACTCTGCTTTCGATCTCCTCTGCACGCTGCTCGGTGTTTTCCTTTTCTTCCTGTATAAGCCTAAAAGGAAAAAAAGTGTCAAGGGAACACAAAATTCAATCAATAGGAAGAGAATGGTTGACTCAAGCAACAGAAAGCAGCAGTACTGAGCAGACAGAACAGCCACAAATCTTCTAATCCAGCCTGAAAAAAAGGTGGTACACAGTACTGCTATGAGTATTGTGCAGAGGGTTCTAACTAGCAACACAACCCCTTCTATAAATGGGACTGAAGACAACCAACCTGAAAAGAGTAGTTAGGCATAAAGCAAACTGTCAACCCACCCCCAGGAAACTGAACGTGCAACCACCATTGTCTGTGTAATCACACAGAAAGGACTGCCAGTGTCCCAGGAGGTCATTCTTATCAAAACCCCAGTGACAGACAAGCCATACCTAATCTCTTTGTTGATGGCATCCAACTGTTCTTGAAGCATCATGGCCAAAGTCTGGGCATCAGCCTGACCACTTGGTGACAGCAGATCAACTGAACTGAATATAGTCTCCCTGTCATCCTCAACATCAGATACATCGACATCACTTTCAAAGGCTTGCGCCACATTTGCCAACACACTCGCTTGCTGGGCTCGCTCCCAGTCCTGCTCGTTCAGAGTTTGAACCTAAAAGAATTAACAAAATTAATAAAATCCCAAACTGAAATGGAAAAAACATGACATTTCTGCTGTTTTTCAAGATGCTTAAAATAATTTTTAAAAAGCCCACTTACATGCTGAACGCATCTACCAAGACAGCGGTGTTTAGAGAAAGGTAAAAAAAGCTATAATGTAGAAATCTTTGCATCTTACAGTTAAGTCAAATTTTAAAACGGACAGCCCTGTTGAATAAATTAAAATGTCACATATCTTGGCTACCCACGCTGTAAATTACAGTAGAATTTTGCTATCAAATCCAATGAAAATTTTGAATCAGTTTTACATAATGACAACTTGTGTCCTGAAAGGGACTTGAAATTGATGGTGGTAACAACTTAGATTAGTGTTTAGATGCAAAAGTAGAACTGTTTCAAATGATATTTTAGAGGTTTATTATAATTTAAACAAATTGATCTTCAAAATCCTGATTTGGCAATTATTTCCTAAAAAGACTAATAGTTGTGCATTAGTTACTAGAACAGGGTATATAAAACCCAGCAGTTTACTGCTCTGTACTCCTAGTTAAAAGGCCTTGCAAGACATTAGTCTCATCTAATCTATTCTGTTACCGAAGTTCAAGTTTTATTTTGACTTCAGAGTTTTGTTACCTTTGAAGGTTCATCTCTAAGAGCTGCCAATCGTCCTTTCTGGGGACGTCTTAACACTGATGAGGTGCCATAGGAGTCTGTATGACTGTCAGCCACAGATGAAGGTGTCATCGGGTATCTGAAATCTGGCCGGCTAGAATGTGAAGAAAACATTTTATTCTTACCAAGGTAGAGGGAAGAGGCAAACAAACCAAAAAACCCACCCAAATGGTTGCTCTTGTCCTACCAGTGCCATTTTTTTTTTTGTATGCAGTATAAAAACTGCTTTATATGCTCTACAAGGAACTCATTTTTATAGCTATGACTAATGTATTTTCAGTCATAATAGACAAAATTACATTTAACTGCATCACAAACCGGCTGCAAAGAATTTAGAAAAAACTAAACAATCAAGTTCTGGTACCTATGATGAAGTGATGTGGCTCTGAGTCTCACTTGGTCATTTTCAGCCCTTAATGCTTCAACATTTATTACAAGTTGATCCTGTAAAAATAAATAGATAAAAAAGTAACAACATGCTAAAAGTGTAAAATACCAATTTATAAACTACTGTTTAGTTTCTTGATCTCATTTCTATCAAACTCAAATAGTAGATTTGAAAACATACCCTTCAATGACATAAAATGCAAAAATTATCTTTGCTACAGCACTGTCGCAGAAGGGCATCCAAGAATAATTCAGCTGTCTCTTTACACTGTGACTCTGGGTAATGATATATGTTTTAAAAACAGCTACTAGATAGAATTCAGATATTACTGTTTCCTATAATTAAATCATAATATTTAATAAGAAATAGAAGATTTTTCAAGCTCTGTGCACAAAAGGTTCTAAGTGCATCTCCTTTTAACTTGGATATTTTTACTTGCTCTACAAACTTCGACTTTAACAACAGAGAAATCTAATGGACGAGAAGACAACAAAAGACTAATAAAAAGTGGCTGATGACGAACATCTGTGCCTTGTGCGAGAACCGCTGGCCTCCACAGACAAAAATTCAAAGCACGTTCTGCAAAATATCCTGGATGTGTTTGCCACTTTATTACAGCCTGGCCCGGCTGCTTCCTAGAGTGATCTGGGGAGATGCAGAACACCTCGGACTTAATAAGCACTAACAAGTACTATTTCAGAGCAGTGTGACCACAAAAATCAATT
>NW_010415113.1:26982-42148 GCF_000710305.1 Buceros rhinoceros silvestris
CTGCTTAAGGATGCAAAGAAATGAAAGCCCTCCCCGCTATTACTCAAGGAGGAAACTTGCCAGTTCCAGGACAAGAGAAATGCCAGACAGCTGCTGTTGAAGATGCAGACAAGTCTAATAAATACTTCTCTCCCTGTCCTGCAATTCTTAAAAATTCAAAGAATTTTTACCGGTTGAACAAGCATTTCATGATACCCAACGCTTTAAGAAAAAACACATTCAGAAGCATGTTAAGTCTGAGTAAAAAGCCATCTATTACGTATAACATCATAAACCCAAGACAGACACGCCACGAAATGAGCAGTAACAGCTCCCTACTTTCAAACAGAGCACATAATGTTAAGTTTTATAGGGGAAGTCAAATCTGGCAGCAATGTAGCCATTATTTTCTGCTGTGTAGCAATGCAGCAATTACTTTCTAAAATACTGTTTCAGAAATGTATATTATACCTTTTCATGCTGAAGTTCCTCTATTTGTTTTTTTGCATTTTCAATTTCTCGAAGAAGCGAATTCTAAAACAAAATGTATCACAAATTACGTTACTTACAAAAGCTTTCAACTCTTAAACCATAACCAAGATGAGTATAAAAAATAATACAGTCAAGACTACAGAGATGCATCTTACGTTACAGCCACTTTATTGCTTACATTATTTCATTTTAATTATAGCTGATGGTTTATCCTTTCAGGTGTACAGTCCTCTAAATAATGGATTTAGTAACAGTACCAGTTTCACAGAAATTTAATGCCAATAGCAGCTTTTTAAAGCTCTGTTTGACAAAACTAGTAAAAAATTGAATTATTAGGCAGCTACAACAGTTCAAAGTAATCTGCTGTATGGTTAAGGCATTACTGGCTGGTATCATAAGGTTTTCATTTTATTTTCACTTGCCTGATCTATAAAATTACTACACGGTATTTTCTTGTATGTATTGTACCTCCAGAACAGCAACACTCCCCACTTAAGGGCTTACACTAACATCAGAGCTGTTGGCTTTACCTCAACTACAACAATCTCCACTCAAAGCAGTTTCCAAATTCAGACTAAGAATCAACTGAAAATTCAGAAACATTTCAGAGCTGCAACCAAACAATTTCAACTATTGTATCTGACTGATTTTTTTTAAACCAAGACAAAGCAATTCAATGTCAGCAGCAAGCAAAGCGCTGCTTCAGAAGATGCAGCTTTGTTCAGTGCAGAATAAGGCAATCTAACTTCAAGGTGTGCATGGAAGACACAGATCCAAAAGCAGACGACAAGGAAACAGAGTGAAGCATGTCACAAGTTAGAAGATGAACTGAATCAAGGGGAAAGCTCCGAGACGTGCACTGAGAACGCAAGGGACAACCCATTACATTCAGACAACCTGCCTCCAGATCACCTAGCTGGGAAGATTGTTTCAACTTGCAAGAATCCCACAATGAATCAGGGTAACTGGTACAGACAAAAGCAGTGGGAAATAAAAGAAACTGAACTGAAAAGGTCGACGTTCTAGTCCTAATTCTTTAGACTTCCTGTATTACACTGGACAAGCCCATTCATACAGTTCACACCAGTCCAGTAGGAAAGGAAAAAGCTTCTTAAAAGATGCACTGTAGTGCAATGCCCAGGGACAGCCTCAAAAAAACATTTTCAAAATCCACACTAAAATACAGCCTTAAGAGAAAGCACCTCTATTAACAGGAATTTAGTCTTTATTTACCTGAAGTTACAGACACATTGCAAAACCCACAAAGCACTACAGAATGTAGCAATCAATTGATTAGCAACAGCTAATCAATGTCCCTGCTGGAATGTGACTGCTCACCTTATCTTCCAGGGCAGCCATTCTTTCCTTGAGGTGAAGCTGGAGCCTTTCATTAGATTCAGAGAGAAGCTTATCAACCGTTTCTGACAAACGTTTATTATGCTCTTCATTCATCTTCTCTCTCTGTCTAGCCTAAGATACATAAAAAGCCACTGAAATACTTAAAATTTACAATGCCTACAATGATTTCCACGTTGTGAAAACAGTAAATGTTCTTCAGTCTAAATGCATTTTCTTTAATAGGAATACTTTTCCAAAGGAATAAGGAATACTGCCTGTACCTCCATGACTCTGAAGGAGCATAAGGGACACCTAAGACTTTAATCGTTCCAAGATCAGAAGCATGAAAGTCTGAGTTTACACTTCTTGAAAAATCAGATTTCAGAACCAACTCCATTATCTATAACCTGGGAACTGATTTTTTCCATAATCATTTAATCAACTCTCCCAACCATCAGCCAGCCTATACTTCGGTTTTATTTCTGAGATGAGAAATAAAACCAGCTTTGCTGAAAGGCAGGCAGCCATGAAGAGGATGAGATTCTTTCAGCTTTGCATCTTTCTCAAGAATATGTACGGTACCCTTTGCAGTTCTTGATTCTTTTCTTCCAGCTGTGCTTCCATCTGTCTCAGTCGTTCCTCTATATTGCCATGCCTCTCCTCAGCCTGTCAAGTTGAAAACAAAATTAGAATTTGGTTTTTGGTTGCCTTTTTTAAAAAAAAAGGTTTCAAAAGCATAAAACACTGAAGCACAATAAAATAACATGCTCTGTGCAACTGCCATTTATGGTAACGCACGATGCAGAACAGATGCCTTTCTGTCACTAGAAGTAGAAGGGTTTGTGTGGTAAGTAACAAAACGATGAAGCCTCTCCCTCCTAAGTAGCATGAATCAACTACTATTTGCAAATGCGTGAATTCTGCAAACTTCAGAAGTTCATTCATATCCCCAAGAACTAAGAAAAAATAAAATGAATCAAAACCTGAATGCATTTTCAGCTTTTTCTCCCTAGCCTAAACAGTATGACCCTTTGTTAGTAATCATGACAAAGCAGGAAGCAGCAAGCAGAAACAAGGACTAATATACAAATTCTACCTTCCTAAGCTTGGCGGTAAGTTCCAATACTTTAGCATCTTTAGCAGCAGAGTTCCCAGAAGACAAAAGGTCAGACTACAGAGCCAGTTAGGGACAGGAAAGATAACAGGGAAAGAAGAGAAGCTAAGACTTTAAAAGAGCATACACACACACTTGAAAATGCTCATTTGTAGTTAATACAGATAATTCTTCACCCTGCATTATTCCATTTGCAGCCTTCTAAAATCTTAATGAGTACAATTACTTCTGTCTCTCCCCACATTCCTCGCTCAGTTAACAGAGGAAGAAAGTTAGGTTTCTCCTTCAGAAATAGTTCTCGGTTTAGAAGATTTTGTGCCCATTATTGAATGAATTTTAATAAAAAGCAACACAGTGATAATTCAGAGAGACCTTTTAATGATGTAACGGAGTTATCAGAAAACCTGCTCAAGTTACAAAGAGCACAAAGAAAAAAAATAAGGAGTAAATCAGAGTGTGTTCAGAGATGAAAGGAAATTGCATAAAACAAGGAGGAACATTTTCTGAACTCATTGAAACACACTGTAACAAACCCAACACTTTAAGAACGTATTTCACGTAGCAGGACAGCGGCAGAGGAGAGTCATGAGGATACTGTCCAACTGACCCACCTTTGAAAGTGCCGCCACTCTCTGTGCGAGCTCAGCTTCCACCTCCGGCAAAGTCTCAGCTTTTCTCAAGGTCTGCTGCAGCTTTTGCTCAGCTAGTTCCAGTCGCTCTTGCAATTGCCTATTCTTATCTTCGCTCTATACAGGATTGTGATCACCAGTGGTTAGTGTTACGATGATAATTTATTCTCATCGGCGTAGAAGGTAAGAACATGGATTACTGTTTACTAGACCTATGGAAAACAAACTGTCCAAAATTTGTTTCGTATCCAAAGATCAGGCATCCTCCTCTTTGTCACATGAGAAAATTATTTTCTGTGACAATTTTGCATATTCTGAAAGCAATTATCACCCAATAAATATAGTTACGGCATGGGAAGCAGCATAGAACAAGTTGTGAAGTTTTTACGTCAAGGCTGTGTAAAGACTTTGAGTTACATCAAGGAAATTTCAAACTGGTTTAGTTTAGAATGAGTAACTCTCACATGTTAAACTCAAGATGTTGGATACAGGTAGAATGACTTAAAACCCCACAATTAATAGGGACAACAGCCCTGATGCACCATAATCAAGGGCACAAGAATGCTCAAAACCATTTCCCCTCTCCAGGAAACTCTCTCATCTTCATTTTCAGGGTCAAACTCTGTACAAGGCACTCCTTCAGTTACTGAAAAACAATCGCTAACAATAGCACATTACAGATGATATTTATTTTCCTAAAAGCAAAGCACTTTAGTACAGTCTGAGCAGGAATTATTTCATCAGTTATATGCTGAGCAAGATGTATTTTATCTTATTTCAAATAACAACCTGTCGATGCATGGAGTCTTTCGTGGCAATTTCATTTTCAAGTTTATCATTGAGGTCATGCACAGATGTAGCTTCACGTTGTGCAGCGAGGTAGCGTTTCTCAAGAGTTGTAATTCTCTCTTCCATGTCTTCCTTCTGGGCCATAGTCTATGCAAGACAAGACAGAATTTACAATATAACGGATAATTAGGGAAAAAAGAGCAGTTGCAGTTGTGACTACCCAAATTTTGACAGTTTATTCCTCACCTCTCGTACATCTCTCTGCAATTTTGTATTCATTTCTTCAGATTTTATTAAGTCTTTTCTAGCCGTATCAAGGTCTTCTTCCAGCTCTGTTACTCTGCTAGACAAAGCAGTAAGACGTTCTTTCATTTGGGTCTGCTCTTTGTTTTGCTTATCTATGATGTCTTGGAGTTCAATCACTTTAGCAAGGTTTTCATCGTGGCATAAAGAACCATCAGAGGATCGCTGTTAAACATGGGGAAAAAAAAAGTATTTGCATGTTACATAACAATTTGTTTTCCACATTCTTACTTACCTGTAAATACCCCTCCCTAAGACAATTTTGTTATTGGATAGACTGGTGGTAACTGAAACTTAATTGACTCACTCAAAATCTTTACGATATTTAAATTTTAAACTATACTAAATTAATCATTAAAAAAATGAGACATCAGATAAAAAAAAGTAAGTAGCTGTACCTGCCCATTTGTAGTTGGTGTATTTTCTTGTTCATGATTTATATCCAGCATCCCATCTGGAAGTGTTTTCTTCTGATTATTTTGCTCTTTCAGAATCATTAACTACAAAAAAAGACAAGTTTATATACACGTGTTTCAAGTTAATTCCTTTCTCACTAATAATGTAAGGAACAGCTGCAAAGGAGCAAAACAATTACTGACTCTACTGCAAGGTACATACTAATAAAATATAGCACAGGCACTCAAAAACTGATGCCATTACAACCCAAAAAGCCTTATTTCAAAGGTACAGGCACTCGTTCTTTCGGTGGGCCTTTTTGTTGGGGTTGGGCAGGGAGGTTGAGGTTTGGGTTTGTTTGCTCCCTCCCCACTCTTTCAAATTCTAATCTTTAACACGATTATCCCACTTGGCAAAAAAAAATCAAAAACAAGAAGCGAAAGTGAACCTTAATAACTGAATAATTACTGTGTACAGATACTGACTAAAACACCCCCAATGCACAGACAAAGATGTCGTTTAAATAAAATAACCTACCTCTTTATGCGTAGTACCTAGTTCTTCTTCCAATAAGCTACATCTTTCAAGTGCTACTCGTAACCTCTCCCTTACCTGGAAGAGTATTGCAAATAATTGGAAGTCATTCAAATTAGAGAGAAATCAATTTCGCTCGTGTCATGTCCTTTCGGATAATAAATGACTCTATTTCCATTACACTGAGAGACTTGCTTCATCCTGAGTCAGTGGAAATTACAACATATGCTATGAAAAGCCTTCTAGAGAAACAACGCATATCCTAAAAATCAGTTTTTCTTTTTTGTCACAAGCAATTGCTACAACACATACATTGCCCCGAACCATGCTCAGTTGACATTAGCACAGTTAATAAAGTTCTAGAATAAACTACAGCACCCTGCTTTAGTGCAGCATATTAAGAGAGCAGTTCCCGATGCAGTTGTAGCAAAGCCACCACCTTCATACAGAGAGAGTTCAGAGGCTTCTGTTCTTTAGTAGAAACAACTGCATGGTCCACACAGAAGGAAGAGGGGACAGGATGAGAAGATGTCAGCTTGCATATTTCATTACCTTTTCATCAAGGGCTTTATGGTGCTCAAATAAAGATTTCAGTGCTTTGAGAACTTCTACTTCACTAGAAACTCCTGCTGGAGACTGAGCTTGTCTCTTTACAACAGTCATTCTGAGAGATCGCTCGTGCCTGGAGACAAGACACTCCAAATGTTCCAGTAATAGCTACAACAAAAAAAGGAACAACGTTTATTCCTGTTCAGTATAGCTGCAGAAACCTTTGCCTCCTAAAACATGAACTTTTGAGTTCTAAACTTCAAATCTGAGAGCTAAAGTGTATTACATCAAGCACGAGGACCTGGCTTTAACATTTCACCCATTTTAGAAGTTTTATCAGAGCCGACACATTTTCCACCTCTAGTTCTTAAACAAGGTTTCTACTTAACCAGGTCTTTTCAGTTCCACCACCAACCTGAGAAACTTCACGCTTGTCAGAAGAATACGCATAGGAAGTGCTCTGAATCAGAGAGCAACTGTTCCGGCAGCAGTGTAAGCTGCTGGAACAGATCACTACAGCTTGCCCGCTCTACTCCTCTAATATCAGGTGTTTGTATGGTTACAAAACTTTAACACTGCAAAAGGTACCACAGATATCAGCACAGTCTCACAAGCTCTTCCTGATTTTGCACAGCAGTATCAGGAGCTGTGCATAAACTTCCAAATTTTCTTAATACACATTCGCTCTTCCAGGGGGATTCACGTTCAAATATCAAGAAAAAAATACTTCTTGCTTTTCAAAGTCAACACTCAGTGTTTTTCTCTGTGTAGTCAGATGTTTTTTCAATGGTGGTCTTTGAGGAGACAAGGAACTAACCCTTGTGTTATTTCTTTCTGCTTTCAGCTCAGCTATTTCTTCTTCCCTTTCAAGCAGCTGCTCCCTGCATACGTTTAGCTCTTTTGTAAGCGCTGCAAATTCCTGAAATAAACCAGACAGAAATACAAACACATCAAATATCAGGATATAGTGAGAGTGGATTCAGATGACATTTGACACGATTTCTTCAAGTATTCATTGCCAATGTCTAAAGCCAATACAGTTGTATCATCACGTTAAGACTTAAACAGGCTTAAGTTCACTTCAAACTGTTACTGTCAACTATAAAGATGAGATGTTTGACCATTAATTTTGAGAACTCATTTGTCTCTCAAGGCAATTAACCAAGTCGGGGTTTCCCTGGTAAGCAGAGGGAAAAAATGTTTGTAACACTTTGTTATTGTTTAAAAAAAATTGTTGGGAGTGGTTTTTTGAATGACTGCTGAGGGAGACATGAGAAAACAGAACACTAAGCACAGTAAAATTCAGAAAGCAGCAAAACAGGACAAATTTCAAGCCAGTACTTAATGGTGAGAGACAGTGAGTAATCCTGGCATCTCCCAGAATAGATTGGTTACTTCATTGTAAATAGAGCATTTCTGAAGCTTCACCATTGGAGGAACTTCATTTATACCTACTTTCATACCTCACAAAATATGGAACTGAAACA
Organism: Buceros rhinoceros silvestris; assembly: GCF_000710305.1. Classification (NCBI taxonomy): domain Eukaryota; kingdom Metazoa; phylum Chordata; class Aves; order Bucerotiformes; family Bucerotidae; genus Buceros; species Buceros rhinoceros. Next base: position 34,593 of record NW_010415113.1, read on the forward strand.
GCCCTTTCCCTGCAGTCCTGTGTATTAGGATCAGGATTTTCTAAAAGCCGAGCCCTTGGGCTCAAAGCCCTCAAAAGGCTTTGCCTTCAAATTCAATAAAGGTTTCAGCAAACAGCTCAACCAAAGTGAAAGAGGACATAGAGTAAGAGGTCATCAGGGACCAGGAATTAAGCTAACTGACATCAGTTCCTGCATGTTTATTGCTACTGTGAATGGAGACTAGTCACAGAACATACTTCTACATTTTTGGGTTTCGATTGTACTGAGAATCTGAGAGAGCCTCATCCTAAAACATTTCCACTCTCCTCACCAAAAATACTCAAAAGGCGCTGAAAAGTTCTATCAATTCGGTAACCATGCTCTGGGTGGAATGAGATATACAACTATACACCACATTTACAAGCAAATACTGAGCATAACCTTATCTACCTACCTAGAGGAGAAAAAAACCCCAAACTGATGTTCATCAGAGCAAGGTAGCACAGGCAAATAAACTTGCATCAGACACTCCAATGGCTGAACATTTCAGAAGCACTCGTATAAGACAGACGAGTAAATAATTGAGTCTTCTCTATTGTCCAAAATAAGGAGAACACTAATAAAGAAGAGTCATGTCTAATAAACAGTGGATTAGTACAGCTGAACTGGTGATTATCAAGACAAGATGAAGACAACAGCAGCCAACTAAGAAGAACATTACACTATGGAGACACACTGCGTGCTGCTTCTCTGCATGTTCCAAACCCTGCCAGATACCCTGCTTTACAGACAGAGCTGCCTATCAAGGAAAAGCTTAACATGGAGTGGAGCTGTTTTGCACTAAAATTCAAAGTGACTGAAAACACATGCTTAAAAGAGACACTTCAACTAATTACACCAGCACAGCTGCAAATTCTAACATGCAGCTAAAATAAGCTGACATAGTCAAAAGACATTGTCTTCCAATTCCAAAATTAATCTGGTAAACTTGATTCTAAAATATACATGTGACAAAAAAGACAAAAAAAATACTGTTGCACAACATGTGCCTAGCAACTTGTAAAAGCCTAATCATTACTAATTCTAAAGGAGTTCACTGTAGGTATGACAGTAATGCCACCACCACAGATGCAGACCCCATCTCCATAATCCCTCTTCCTAAATAAAAAACTGCTCACTGGAAAAAAATATTCAGTATTGTCCCCCTAGTTAATCCACAAATGACTGCAAAAAAGCCTTAATTTCTTTTCCTTTTTCAGTTGCTAAAAAAGATATTTGCTTTAAGATACTTAATTACACTCACATAAATATTTTGCTGCAGTATTTAATTCAGATCCTTAAAAAAATCCTGACCTATTATTTTCAAGAAACAAGTCACTGGAAATACACTTACTAAAGCAACCTGGTCTGTAAATATAGATACTGGAACTTTTAAACACACAAGACTATAGAAGGCTCCTGAGTGCAAGGTAAACTTCAAGCTTCATAGCAGTTGATGGAAAACAACTGCCTCTACTATGAGCCTTCCCTGCAGGACACTCCTTTGCATCCAAACTTTTCCTGTGCCTTCAACATCCCAACCATGGCAGCTTCCAAGACTCCCAGGCAATTGATGGCACACAGCCCTTCTGCTCTGATACACGCTTAGGTGACCCAGAGCACTGTTCCACAGTTGCAGTTCTTCACAGGCCTTCCCTATTTATCATTTGGCATTGGATAATTAAGAACTACTGAAACTACTACAAGTACTAATAAACTCAAAATATTTGCAAAAGAGCTTGATACGAACTTTATTTTCTTGGTGGCAGTTTTGCCTGTTTCAAAATAATTTTTAAAACCCTCAAAATGCCAACATCAAAATTCACAAGCACCAACATTGTAACGTTCTCTGACAGACACTGGGCTGACATGGAACAGTCTATAATTTTCCAGTCCCTACCTCAAGTCTTGAGAACAGGTTATAGGAAGCAGTCAGGACCACCAGACACCGTTTCATCACCCTTTCTCAACTTAAAAATCACAGTATAGCATTAATATACAATTTCTTATCTAACAATTTTGTGTGAGCTTCATCTCCTGAAAAACAGCTGTAGATTTGAAAGGAATTCTATTTGCTCTTCAAGCGATCACAGTACATACAGTTCTAGTCCACTGTAAACTTCTAGGCAAATAGAAATGGTAACACAAAGATAGGATCATATTATGACACAAACCATCACACTGTCAGATGACCCAAAAAGAACAAGGCACACTGGAATTGATATTGTTGCTGCGTAAACAGACTGACACGTATTTCTGGCATTGCATAATGCCTCTGCTGCTGTTTGCTTCAACAAAATATACTTGCTTTGTGTCTCAGACTGCCTAATAAAGAACACTTGCACGTCCTTAAGTTTCAGTTGGCACTGCCAAAACACATGTCCTTTCTAGTTTTAATACTTACCTTCACAGCAGACAATTTGTGATTTCCTCAAGCAGTTTAGAAGTAGAGGAATTATTTGCAACATTTCAAAAAGTTTGAGTTGTCTCCTAATTTCTTCCTTGGCATTAGAAGAATGTACAGAAAGAATTAAAGGAAAAAGAATAATCCTGACAGATTTTTCTACTTATCCACAAAGCTGCATTACTTTTCTGTAATTAAAGAGAAGATTGAGAACATCAGGAGGAAGTTCTGTTCTGCTTCTGGTTGCCATCAAAATTATAAACACCAAGTTCTGAGGACTGACGCGAATGGGTCTCAGAATCAGCACACGGGGAGTGTGGACCATCTCAGGTAACCATCCCCTGTCGATCAGAACATACTAACACACACCCACACTCCATACAAAACTGAAATGTTTACTCAAGAAAGTAACTTTCTGAACCAACTGCATCATTCCAGACATAAATTCTCTCAATGGAAAACCTAAATTGAACAAGTCAGTTTGTTGCTGCTCAGTAATACATTTTCTGGGCTGTTTTTGTCCATAAACTCCATGCTTTTTTTAAAGCAACAGCATCTCTTCTACATCAGCCTTCAGCACTGACCTTCACTCTTTAGTATTTTAGAGGTCACAACATAAACATCCCTCCACAAGTCGGATCAGCTGGAGTCAAGCTGAGAATTCGGTATGTTCTGCTGTCTGAGCTGAGAGCCACTTGGTTACTCGTGAGATCTCAGTCCAGGAACATCCCAGTTCTTGGGAATAACTTCTCTTCATGTTTACGATAAGCGTAATTTATAGGTTGCACAAATAGTACATCACAAATAAATAAATGCTACGTGACAGGAAAGACAGTATTTAACTTACAGTAAAACTTGAAAGAAACAGGTAAATCCCTGGAAGTCTATTAACATAACAGACTGTGCATGAGGGATGCTCTATAGACAGAACTGTACGTTTGCTTGGAATTCGCTCAAGCAAAAACATTTATTCCACAATAAAAATGTACCGCTCTGTAGTGCACAAGAAATCATGTAACAGGCAACAACATGACCAGAAAGCTTATTTAAAGGAAAAATGAAAATCTGAGAAGCTGAAGAGGGCACAAGAACACCCAGGGAAAGTGCAGGCCATTGGGGCGAGACAACACAGGAATCTGAGACAAGCTTCCACCGTGTTATTTACACACATATAAAAGACAACTGTTCCAAATGATACATGAAAATGACAAATAAACAGTCTTCAACACAACAGAGAAATCCAAATCTAAGTCTAATAGCATATTTCATAGCCATTTCATTTTAAACCTGAGAGTTTTCGGTGGCACTCAGCAACCAACATCTCCAATATAGCTGGAAGTTCCTGGCAAGCAAATATTTGTATCTATTAAGTCACATCAGTTTAATGTGACTTTTAAGCCATCAGGCAGAATGATGAAATAGTTCAAGGGTATTTATAGCTAAATCTGAAAAGAAGTGACATGTTTTAATCATTAAATCCAGCCTTCCAAGAAAACATAGTTACACACACTAACAACAACAAATCCAGAAGAAAACAACCCACACAAACTGTGCTTTGCACAGTTCTGCATAATAAATCAGATTGCTTTCAATCTTTTCATATCTCTGCCAGGTACTGATGGGAAAGAGAAAAATCTGCCTCCAATGTGCAAAGAGAACTATTTTGCTTTTCAGCGAATGAAATTAATGTGCCTGGCTTTTCTAACCTGAAGAAAAAAAAAAAAATCCTATTTCAAGCATTAAGAGAATCAGTTCTATGAAGTAAGTTCATCTTTCATTCTCAAAAACCCCAACAACTTAAAAGGGGATTTAAGACAAGACTTAATGTAATATTACAATATGGTTATGTCAAACTCTCGTGTTTCAGAGCATTGAAAGGTTTTTCATGCTTGAAGTAACTGTTTTTCCAGCTAGAGTTAACTACCCGCCAAAGCGAGAACAGACCGTAGCTTGTAATACACTTAATGGATCAACCTCCTTTCCTATTTCTCCTTAGGCACACAATGGTTTAGAACTCAAAAGCCCAAAACACAAGCACCAATTTGTTTACTCTTAAAAAAATTCTTGCATTCCAACTAGCAGCATGGAGATATTTTAAAACATTTAATATCACTTTTGGTCAACTTTTGGCAATTTGCATTTTCCTTGATGTAAAAAAAAAAACACGCCTTTTTTTTTTTGCTCTAGCAAAAACTAACACTGCATCAAACCACACAGCTATTGCTGCCAGTCAGTGATTAATACTAAACCTGAGAAACTTTTTATCATTCCAGCCCTCTTTAGTACAGTGTTCAAGCTCACTTCTTGGATTGACCTATCTAGGCTTTGTCATTAACACTGCTCAATCCTAAACAGGCAATTAAGTTCTAGAATGTTTACAGTTACATAATGGTATTGCTCTGGAATGAAACTCGCTGTTTCCAGTCTGCTTTGGAGTGAAAAGCAGGATCGACTGCCTAGTGTTGGACAAGCCATGAGCAAAAGAACTCCTAACTCACAGCCAGCAGGTACCAAACATATGCCCAAGAGCAAAATGAAAAAGCTTATAGCAAGACCAAGTCTCCATGGTAATAAATAGGTTTCCAGTTTCCATCCTGAGCGAGCTGCTGAAATTTATGCGCAGCGTTCAATGTGCCTGAACTACAAAGCACCAAATCCGGACTTCACTGCTAGGAGCTTTCAGGAAGTGCTGCATGTTGAAGTGCAAGAAAACATAAATGAAGAAGGATGGTATTTGGAAGCTTTGCCAGATGAATGCAGAATTAACAGGAAAAGGGAGGTAGAAATGCATCAGTTCCATGTTCTCCCTCCTACAGCTTCCCCTCCCTGTTCTAACACAGTTCTGGTAGACTTGTCTGCAAGTACCAGAACCCAAACATGGCTGGATCCAGCCTCTCACTCCTTGAAGGATCAGATGTTTTCTTTTCACCACATTTATCAATGCTCAAGCTTTATACACACTACAGAACAGCTGGAAAGTGAGCCTGTAAACCCCAGTACACAAAGTAAAGCACTGGCTGGAGACAGGCAAACAAGAGCCACTTGCACTCAAACTGTCACCTATAGCCTCTACAAACCACCCCGACTAGCAAAATCACTACTGCCTATGCCCTCACAGTTTTCTCTAAGCCCAGCAAACCAGTGCTGGCTTGTATACAAGACTAGAGGCAAAGCTTCGAGCCAACAATCACCCATTATATACCGTACCTTGCACTGCAAGGTACACATCAATCCCGGAGTGTCCTCCGTGCTCCACCATTAGCCCTACATACACCAGTGAATACAACATCATATACGCAACGAATGGTGTCTACACAACTGCTTGCCGGTAATGTGCTGGAAGGTAAACCTAAGCCACTTGTCCTGTCACTGGACACCACCGAGAAGAGTCTGGCCCCACCCTCTTGGCACCCACCCTTTAGATACTGATAAGTGTTGGTAAGATTCCCCCCCTCAGTCTTCTCCTGGCTAAACAGACCCAGGGCTCTCAGCCTTTCCTCAGCAGAGAGATGCTCCAAATTTCATCCAGTTACTCCTCTTTTGGACTAATATTTTGGATTAACCCATTTTCATTTTTACCATAGTCTTTTAAACTACTTTTAAAGCTATGGGTATGTATCAAAGGTTACATATCAAACCACTGAACACCTATACTAAAGTAAAACACCTTCTGTCACATGGCTGGAATCTTTTTACTGCAGTGTTTATGCAAAGAGTCCCACCTTAGCTGCTCTTGGATGTATGGAACACATCTAAGGCTGATACGACAAAACAACACCAAGCTTGTCCAACATGGAAAAAAGGTACAAGATCAGCTAAAACTTGTATGAGGAAAACTTTAGTCATCATTGAAAAACAGGCTTTTCAACTTTCGTATGTGTCTGGCTACTTTGTGCCGAACTGGGACTGTTCAGACCGGTGAATAAGAGCATAATCCTTTCCAGTACTGCACCACTCCAAGTACCAATATTCCAGGAGAATAGTTTACCTTAACACAGAAATAAGCTTACAGTACTTGGGGGCTGTTAGAACAACACATGCTTCTCAGGTACACTCTGAATCAGTGAATTTTAAGGGTTTCGCAATACAAATTACCACACTCGGGCACCCCAGCTGAGTCTATTTCGATTAGTAACTAACACAGTAAGTAGACGCACAACTTCCTAGTTGTAGCTTTAGGCATCTCCATTTTTGGAGTCCATGTCAGTGAAGAAACCTACCCACACCCATACCCACTATGGCAAAAGGAGAATACAGTTGTACTTAATTAAAGAGGAAGAATCTCGCATTACCAGTTTGACAAGATGTGGGACAAAACCAGTCTCCATCTTTAATACGACACTATAGAGATTTCACTGAAGTTTTTCTTCTCAAGAGATTTCCTGGGATCCCATACAAGATTTCAAAGCATATGATGCTCCTCAAAAAACCACTAAACCATAAAACTGCAAGATATGCTGAGAAAATTTAACAAATTCAGTATTTTTCCTGAGATCCCCTGTTATGGGGGATAAACAGGTACCACAAAAGCTATAGCAAGATCTTTGAGGTTGCAAACAAAACTGAACTGTTTGTTTCCTTGGATAAGAAAAAAAAATTGTCTTTTTCTGTTTATCAAGTCTAAACATGCTGCACTCACAGGAAATAACATAACTCTGGCTGACATTTAATATTAAATTCCTATGAATTTTATGAACTAAAAATTATTTATTCCTAAATACTGCATTCTAGCAACTTTAAAAAAATTAATCCTCACATGACTTACACTATTTTTTAGAAACAGACCCAGGACAAGCTCCGTCATGCATGATTATTTCAATGACAAAATACTTCTGCTCACAAAAACTGTGAGCAGCAGCAGAGGCACTGCCCTGCCCTATTCTAATCGTTCATCTTGGCCTCCAGTCGTCAGGTTTAGTTCTGTGGCTGGTCCTTGTAAAGTACATTTTCACACTATGTTAAAAGGGAATGCTTGAGAAAATCTGAATGCGGCTGGCCAAGCCGCCCTCACTAAACAAGCACCAACACGTACTTACCCCTCAAGTGCTTTCCTTCTATATATTTATTTTTTTTGCCGAGTGATGAACACTTCAGTCTTATAATTTCAAACTTGTTTAAGCAAGTAATACTCAAT
>NW_010415113.1:42280-44296 GCF_000710305.1 Buceros rhinoceros silvestris
AGGCTCTTTACATTTTATTTTTCTATTTCTTTGTACTCTGTCACCCCAGTTGACATGCTAAGTGAATTTACTGAGCTAATAAGAAGCTAAATATATCCAAATCTGCAACCGTCAGAATAAATGCAACCGGACCATTCCATGGAAAAGTCGCTCAAATTCTACAAATAAAGGCGACTCATGCAAAAATAAAGTTTCAGGTCTTAGAACGGACAAGGCTGGTATTTAAACACAGAAACACTTAACTCTGCAACACAGATCAAGTGTTAAAGAATTCGTTTGTTGTTTTTTCTGAAGGTTTTTTTAACATTCAAAGTAATTTTTTGTCTGCCGCAGAAGATATCCATAAACAACAGTTCCAAGCTTCATAACTACCTGAACCCCAAAATCACATTACATTGCAGACCCAAACCAGGGACATGAATAACACTTAAAAGCAGGGAAGGAAAAATAAAGAAGAGATGAGGACAGACTGTTTGAATGCTGTAACCAATGACAAACGCTGAAGCAAAAGATGGCTTGGTGAGGAACCTGGCCTGAGGAGAGGAAGAAGCTCCTGTTCCACACTGGGCTACAAACAAGGGAAAGATGACACAACTGGGAAACCCTGCAGCCTCCTACTCAGCTCAAAGAAAAGAGATGTTTGGCCCATTTTTCCTCTACTATATCCCAGTACTTAATCTTTTATAAGTCTTGCACAAAATCCAAACAGTGTTACACAATCTCTAAAGACCACAGTTCTGACAAAGGGTCAAGTCACACCAACACATCTGCATAAATAAGATTACTGGAGGGGAGGAGGCCAGCTTCTTCCCTATGTGGACAAAAAGCAAGAGCTAAAACCCTAAAAAACTCTTTGATTTCCACTTTACATGAAGTAATACAAGATTTCTTAAAACAAAGGCTCAGCTTTTCGCAGATAATGGTGTTGAACCACACCCTCAAAAGACATCCTGAAAGCTCAAGCTGCATGTTCTAAAAGAAATAAATTACCAGATGCACCTGCCTCGTGTTCTTCAGCACAAAAGAAAAAAGCTAAAAATGTTATGACCTTCCAAGCCTTGTCCCCATTAACTGCAAAAAGGTGATAATACTGCATGGAAAATATATCACTCAGGAATAAAAAGATTCACAGTGGTGTCCTCAGTCAACCCTGAAATTATCTAAACCAACCTTTTAGTCATTCACCCAAAAGTCATATGGCAAATAGAGAGCACTCTGAAGAGATATTCTGAAATTAGAAGTTTACTTGAGACGTGTAAAAATCCAACCACATTCACCCATATATCCAAGACCACACTCCACACACACTCCACTGTTCCAACTTTGCTCTCTCTCATTATTGGCTTATCTGAAGAACTTCCAGTACTACAGGTAACTCTTTGCACTACAGAATCCCATTTAATTTTTTAAATGGCCTTTACCTAGGTCAATAGTTTATTTCTGAATTTCCAAATTAAAACACAAGAAGTAGCCCATGTCTTAAATCCTAGTAGAAAGGAGAGATTCAAGGGTGAGATGTCAGTCAGGACTTGAAAGGTGATACACGACAGAACCTTAAAGAATATAAAATGGCACGGAGTGCAAGTTCCCATTGGGAGCAGTACTCAAGCACAAAATGCAGAGAACAGCACAGCTACTAACAGAATTGAGGTCCAATATCATTCACTCAGCAAGGTTTATGGAGCCCCATGAACCCCACCAGGTTACAGAGCACCAATTCCACCAGCACATCCCAATTTATGGATAGAAGCGCAAAGAAAAGGAGAGTTTTGCCTGTAACATTCTAGTGGCAAAAGTATATTTGGTTAAATTATTTTTGTGCTCACATAAGACATTTGCAAAGCCACAACTCAAACCTTGCCATGGATCACCACAGATGTCCTTTCAGATGCAGGCAGCAGAATTCTCTTCCCCCCACTTTCTTTTTTTAAAAGAATTCTGATTTAGACAGTGAGAAAACCTCCATATCAAGCATACAATAAAACAAATAAGCAAGTCCACTTTCAGGTATCTCTT
>NW_010415113.1:44403-44992 GCF_000710305.1 Buceros rhinoceros silvestris
TTTCCCTTTTCAGTGGCTTGTTTCTTGATCAGAAATAGTACTAAAACAGCTTAATAAAAGTGGTCACTATTAACTGAGATAACCATGGATTCAGCACCAATAATGGGAGTTTATGATCTTTGTGTGAGCCCTCTGCACATTAAAGAAATTTCAGCTTTTACATCAAGGACTCAGGCCGCCAAAATTCTGTTACAAGCAATTAAAAATAAACACCCTTTCTTGTTAGAGGAAATTGTCGATGTTGAAAAGACCATGATAAATAAAGTTCAACTGCAAGGTCATTTCTTTACATGAATATCCAGAGTTAGACACATCGAGACAGCATGAAGTTTTATAGGTCAACACAAAAATTCTTTGTTAATACTGCATTATCTCAAGGTGGCTCGATGTAAATTACTCAGCTACCTAAGCTTATATAATTATAGCCTTATACTGTGTGATGTTCAGTAAATTTGAGGCAGGGGGAAAAAAAAATTTAACTTCTTTCGACAGTAAAGAGTTCATTAACCTCAATCTCATTTTTATCAGATATTCTACCCTGCAATTCCTTATAAAAGGTAAATGTGCATTTAAAAACAATGATTCCCTA
>NW_010415113.1:45100-54006 GCF_000710305.1 Buceros rhinoceros silvestris
AAACTGAACAGAACCAAAATTTTTAAAATATTCTTAATCAAAAGCTACCCCCTTTCCTATCACAACAAATAGAAAACACTTGCTTATTTTCCAAATGGAAGGTCTTACTTTTCTCCTCAACAAAACTAGAAGGATGCGCATATCAAAATTTTCAAGCTTTTTCCACATGGCTCTCTAAACAAGGTCTTTATTTAAGGTCTGTCCTGCAGATATCTGATTATGCCTTATACTGAGAGCATAAGTATCTTTCATGACAGAATCTTGGAGCACTTCATAAAAGTTCTGACACAAAAGACTATTTCTAAACATTTGTATTTCTGAAAATTCATCCATGAAACAGATGAACTACAGGAAGATATGATGACTGTTCTTATTCCTATGCACCCATCAGAAGTCATAAGGTATTTCAGATGCAACCAAAATTATATTCCTGTTAAGATTTTCATTACCATCCTCAAAAACCATACCCTGGTAGACACGAACATAAACACATGAGCAAAGTTCAAGGTTAGCGACCGTGGAACAGCACAAGAGAAGATTAAGTAACAAAGCTGCTCAAAAATGCTCCAGCTCCAGCCAGTGTGGGAACAAGCTGCAGAGCCTCGTCACACCAACCAGAAGGGAACTGATTTTCAGTAGAGCTTATGTGAAACCCAAATAGATAAAGGTCACGGGCGAAAACAAACTATTCACATCAATTTACAGAGAACCTAAAGGGAAACACTACATCAGCATGAAACTCAGCATTAACTTGAACAAGTAATCACAGTACTCCCCCCGTTTGGAATATACGGGCCAGGAGAGCCATCTCCTCAAGCAGATATGCTTTCAGCTCACTACACAATCATCCAGGATTTACAAAAATGCGCAAACACAATTTCCACGCACTACTGAGAAAAAGTCAAGTTGAATAAAAATCTCACTCGACAGCAAAATAATAATTCTTCTTTCAGCCTGGAGAATGTGAAAACATTTTTCCTGGCAAGAACTGCCACACATTTCCCCATTTACACTTGGAGAATCCGCAGGCAGGCTTACGAAAAAAATATACTTGGAAAGTTGTGAACATCCAGATTACCTGACACGCACAATGCAAATTTATCCCTTCTTGGTATTTGTAGCTTGAGATCCATATACACAAGAGATTACAGTAAGTATTTTCTAATATACGTCCACAGATACGAGCCAGCCTTACAGAGTTAAAGTGACTTAGGCTGCCTAAATTGCTAAAAGCAGCTTACAAAGACTTCTGCGATTCCTTTAAAGTAGAAAAACCAGAAGTGCAAAATTAAATGTTAAGTGTGATTACCTGAGTTCTGGGATGCGGTACTAACTTAAGAAGGGCAGAAACCAAAATTCCTAATAGATAGTTAAAACATTCTCTCTAAAGATTCAAGTTCTCTGACAACATTGTTAAATGATCTACACATATCAAACCGCAAACAAATGTGGACTTTCAGTTCTAAGATCAAATCTTGTAGTGAGTAAAGCCAACATCCACCTCTCCTAAATAAATACCAGAAAGGAGAAACCAAAGTCACAGGCCACTGGATGTTAAAAAACTAAGAACTTGTGAGGAAGAGAATTGTATTTGGAATTTGTATTTGTCTTTTAAAAATAAATCCAAGAGTTGCTCTTTTTTTAAAAAAAATCTTGATGGAAATTGCAACTCTGTGTTCACACTGAATCTTCAGGTCTTCCAAACAAGCATCTTTAAAGTAGTTAAAGAATGGATTAGTAACTGAAGGGCTTGCAGACAAAGAATTCTCAGAATACCAAAATAATCACGACCTGATGTAGGAGAGGCTACAGGCAATCTAGCACAGAGAAGCAGGCATGTGATGTTCACCTGGCTCTAAATGTACCACATATTTTTAAAACAGCTTGTTTTGAGTATAGCTCTTTTCACCTGAGCTTGCATACAGCCTGTTTGTTGGACTGCAAGTCAGACTACAGCACACCAAACATTAATAAACCCGTTATCAGACATTTGTAAATAGTAACAGAAGAGTAGGAAAAAATAATCACTAGCTCATCTTTCAGGGCTACATCCACTTCTAAAAACAAACAAAAAGCATTTCTGCTTAGTCAGCAAGACATTCTTCCTACAGATAAACTAAGGAAAATAAAAACAACAGGTTTAGACTTCATAAAATTTTATTAAAGGGATTGATGGGACATTGTAACAGCACTAAAGTTCATCCACAAATACAAGAAAACTTAAAACTAACTCTAAATTTCATCTAGCTAAAAAGTCTATTTACAGTCAAGGTAGCCTATACTAAAAGCCCAGTATAAACAGCAAGTTGCTAAGAATAGGCAAGGAGATGTCTGCTGGGTAGGGGTGGGATGTTTGAATAAACAAACTTACCCAATCTTATTTACATGAGAAACTAACAAGTCAGAACAAAGGTGAAGGGATTTGGTCCTCAATACACTCCTCTATATACTTAAGCATAGCTGCTACTCTTTTTTTTCCCCCCCCAGCACAGAGCATACTTTCACATAACTTCATCTGTTGAATGTTGTCTGTTTCTGTGTCTTGCAAAGAAAGGAATGTCAGGGAAGAGGAGGTTTATTGATCTAGTCAGGGAAGAATTCTGAACTCCTAACTCCATCTGACTTCAACCAGTGCAGGTAAATCCATCCAGTAGTTTACTAACAGTAAGAGACAAGTAAGATTTAACAACTGAAACTCAACACAGACAAGACAAAGTTCTCTGAAAACTGAAAGCTCTCTGAAAATGCAATGGTAGGAGTCAGGATGACCATTTCTTTCAGAATGGGTTGAGAGACACGGAAGCCACATCTGCTCTGACACACATTTGCACATACGAAATTCCTTTGGGTCTCTATCATTTCTGGACATACGGCGCTCTGCTGAAATTAATGCCTTCCCTTGAGAAGTCCACATCTTGCTAGAGTGGGAAGTGTAAGGTGCGTCACCCCAAGGCTGACCAGTTGTCAGTACTGGAAATGAGGTCGCACTTGCAACGCTAAAGGAATCTCAGCTGCTGCAAAGTTTGGCAAGCCCTTTGCTTAATGCACTTTCTGCAATTGTGTTCTTCAGACCATGTACAATTCAAAACCTCATTTCTACATCTATGACATCCTGTATTATTTAAAACTTGTCTGGAGGAAATCCAAATAACAGCATTATTAAAATGGCAACTAAATCCCTCAGTTCATCATTACAGAACAATACCAGGGCAATACTTTGAACCAAGTGTTGAGATATTTCTTACATGTGAGACATCAAACAGTATTCCTGAGATTGTCTGGGGAGGATCATCCTATAGAGACATACTTTGAATACAAATATAAACAGCCACACTCTATTTCTAACTGCAGCGTGAAGTAGTGATAAGGTATTTACTATAGACAGAAAGCAACTAAAGATGGTCCACTGCAGACTTGCTTTAAATTGATGAGCAACCTAGTAAAGACGAAGCCAAACCAAAATTACAGACAGCTTTTTTCCACATTTAACTCCATATTCCAGTAAAGCTCTTATTTACACAAAGACACACACAGCCTCTGACCGAGAGTTCTCATGTGCCCCTAGATAAACACATTGCTGATAACACACGTTCTGAACATGACCATCACAACACAGAAAAGAATTCTACCTTTTATTTTACTAGAAAAGAAAATAAAGAATGGTAAATTTAAGGCCAAGAGATTAGAAGTGCAAGATTAAGATGGAACTTAAGAGGGCTGCTGTATTACAGAAGCATCATACTTGTACATCAGCTTATAAAATTCATAGTGTCCATATTAAAATTCTCATCCTGATAAAAGCTGGTGTGAATTGATCAACTGTGCTTTTATTTGTGCTAGATACCAGAGCCTCTGAATTAAACTCTAGTCTTCTCCACCCAAAAAAAGCCCCTTGTTATCATTTACAGAATTACATGAAATTCCACCAGCAAAAAAACCTGCAGCACCTTAATAGCAAGAACTGATAGTCACTTGGACCTCATCTACCTTAAATTCAAAATTTAACTTAGTGCAGCAGCACCCTGTAGGTTTCACAGATTAACGTAAAAATTCTAAGCACACAAACCTTGAATTTTGTAGGATACACTCCAGAAGGCACACAAAGGGCATAATTAAATCCACTAAGACCATAAATACATCATAAATGAATGTGTTTATGTTAAAAATAAAAGTTCTCTATGTTCTCAAAGCAAAAAGTTCATTTCCATTTCTTCCTGTGAAAAATTCTAGGAAGAATAAGATTAATTTTAAGTTCTTACACAGCAATTTGATTTCATCAAGTTCATCTTCCAAGGTCAGAGTACAGCCTGACTAGGGTAATGTGTAATGGAAGGTAACTCCCAGAAAACAAAAAGCATTGCCAAGAATCCAGTTATTTTATCAAGACAATGTTTATGTATTTCATTTCCAGCTGTTCAGACAAGAAAAACTAGTCGGTTCTACTCTGTAAATGTAACAGAGCACATCTATATAAGATCAGAAAGCTAGGCTCGCTGTGAATTAGACATCCACAACAAAAATCTCTTACTCTAAATAGCTCTTTCAGGTTTATGTGGCTAAAACCAATGCCTCTACATTACTAGCTGACCACCTCGCTACAAGTGTACTAGACCTGTCTACTTCTCCAGCACTTCACAAAACACATTTCACTGCTGCAGAATAAACTGCATTTACTTTTATCATCTACAGGACGTGCAAACACACAAGCACCGGTTTGTCGCGTTGTAACTATATACACACAATGATCAGCCTCTTCCTTATACACCAACTCAGTGAAGGTAACACACTGGTTCAGTTTGAATAGAGCTTGAATGGTTTCAAGTATTACAGTCACCATAAAGTCCTCTTAGTGAACACTTACTAGAATTCAAGAAAAAAAAATACCCACATGTTGTTTCACCTCATCAGAAATCTATACCTATGAAGTAACTGACTGTTTACCATAATATCAAAAACATGTCAAATACAGAAGTTATTTCTTATTGCAGCAAGAACAATAAAATATTAGACTTTTGAAAGCACCATTAATTGTCACCTTCCACAAACATCTGAGCTTAAGCACCACTGAAGACCAAAGTGGCAGTTTCACACCACCACTACCACAACAATTTTCAACAGTATCTACACAAATTCCTACACTGCTGGGTGTTTATATAATACTGCAGAAACACTTCTCTCAACTCAACTCAGAGACTTGCTCTCCTACACATTTCACATGAAACCACACAGTTATAACATCCTTGAACATGGGAATTGGTTTTTTAACTTTTAGAAATGTTTATATGTAAGCAGCTTGCTAGATTTAGGAAGGAAAGCTGAGAACTGAAAAAGGAGAAGAGGAACAGTATGGTTTTGAGCTTGGGTGGTTCTACTCAGCCACAAATTCAAGTAGAACAGTTCACAGATCATACGATTGGTTAATGGCACCCATTAATGTAGCAGACCTGAAACAGCGGCTAAAGAGAAGCCACAATTATTACAACAAAGAAACAGAGAATGATTTTTGCCTGCAGCTCATGATTTAACACAGGGAACAGCAAAGGCTGGAAACTTTGCCTTTCCGATTTCCATCATGCCACTGTAACCCAACTAAATTAACACGTATTACTTCTTATTTTCTATCCCTTAGTAGCTGCCAGTACTGATTACCGCACTGAGGGCCGTAGAGAGATTGCATTATAATGAGAGCAGTGGAAACAGAAAGGTTTAAAACTACTGGTTTAAAGGGCACGAACAGTAACTACAATATTTAAGGAAATGTAAACATTTGTAAAAATAATAAGTGTTCTTGGAATAACGTACGCAAGGGTAACATCACCACGGCATACTTGGGACAACCACTGACCACGCTAGCAAGTGCAAGGCTAGCAACAGTAAACTGCCACCTGAAAGCAGCCTTTGCTTTGCCTACAACCAAGTGCTTTCAAGGAGTTCAAAGCTCAGTTGTATTCTTTTTAACCAGAACAGATAAAACCCAAGAAGTTCTGTCGACACCAGAACACCTCAGCCACACATGACAGCCCTGTGTAACACATTTAGCACTACAGGCTGTGTGCTGGCACACTGCATCCTCCAAAGGTCAATAACTAGTTACTCCAAGCAAGAAGAAAAAAAAATCCACACTCTCCAAAAGGAACTAAACACCACACTCAGACTTCTACACCACTGCCATGACTACTCAGCAGTAACTTCCAGTTTTTAAATCAACATCTGTAACAGTATCAGAGTGTTGCTTTCTCTCCCAGAACAGTTTGTAAGCAATTCATAAGCATGTGAATGAATCAGGCAGTTAGAAACAACATTTAAAAAAATACTAGTAACAGAAGAAAGTCATCAAGTTCTACTGAACAAGAGGATGTAGATTTGACTTCTCACTCAGAGTAATCAAAAGAAGTGCCAGAAACTGGGAAAGCATACTGGAGGGAAAGGGCTGGTGTCCCTGCTTGCCCTGCTTTTACATCTTCCTCAAAGGGAGCAAGCAAGAGCAGATCCCTCAGGAAGGACTAAGCTAGATTCACCTTCCCCTCACATAACTTTACTCTTCAGAAAATTAAATACACAAAAAGCCAACAAAACACCACAAAAAGCACAGAACGAAACGGATGATACCTTCCTTCCAAAAGGTCCATACCTGTGGAAGTGCAGTATTGAGCTGTCTCTGCAAGGAATCTCTCTCATGCCCAACTTCATGAAGCTTGCCCTGGGTCAGCGCTAGCGTCTCCTGCGTTTCTCTTAGCGTTTCCAGAAGGCGATCCCTTTCTTCCAGCATGGATACCATTAATTGCTCAAAATGGGAATCAGCATCTGACTGTAACGGGGAACCTGAACCATGGCCTCCATTTCCCCCAGAGGGAATCTCTGCCTCACTGATGGTTGGCATCACCTCACACATCATCTTGAAACAAAATAAGACAAAACAAAGACCATAAATTTAAGTCAAACAAATCTAAACAGGATAAGCGAAGGAACTTTGGATACTGCCCAGAACACCAACTTAACTTTCCTTACGATAGCATCAGCAAAGGTTGCCAACACCTCAGCGTTTGCCACTATTTCATTAAGACTGAGGAAGGAAAGGTACACAATCAATTTAATCAAGGCATCGCTTCATAATGAGAATCTTGTGACTTCTTGCAAAACCAGATTTTTACAGCTACATTTCAAACTGTGATTTCATTTTACTGGATTTATATTTTTGTTAAGAGTAAATTGCTGCCAGAACCTTTAGAAAAAACAAAGATAAGGCATGCAAGATGCCACCAAAAATTACACACTTGAAGCAGTAACTGATTACACTGCACATTTTGAGAATCGTTATCTGCTTCTTCCAACACCTGAAACACACAAAGATAGTATCTAAACAAACCAGTACTTTGAGCTTATGCTGGCTTTAGAAAGTCTATGGTAAAAGTGATGCACGTAAATTAGTGTAAACCCAAACAGTCCAATCCAGGAGATACACGAGTAAAGGGAAATAAAAAGCAAAAGATTCATCATAAAGTGGTAGCAGCGGATAACAAAAGAAAAGGTAAGCAAAAACAATTAAAGGTGGAGTATGAACACAGTTAACAATGCAAATGTGAGTACTCCTGTTAACTGGAAGGACTTTTAAGAGATGCTAACAGATCCTTAGGAGAGGCTAATGCATCAAGTTTTTAAAAACCATGAAAAAAACCAGACTAATATAGCTACTGCACACTCTCACTGACTTTCAGAGTTCCTTAGACAGCCTCTTTCAACATCACAAACCTACAAGAACCTAAAGCAAATCAGAAAAAATAGTTTTCTCAATGTCTCCAGTACCACCAGGTTTGTTCTGTTTTAGATTTCACACTCTCATCCGAACATTTTCAAGAACAATTAAACTTATTCTGAGCCTTATGTGGGATCTCTCAATCCCTTGAAAGACTTGGAACAGCAGAAGTGCTTTGTAACATTTTCATGCATGATTACCATAAACCCAGTATTTTCAACACCACTACATTATTTACCTTGCTCAATAAAATAAAAAGGCTTGGAAAATAGGCCCCAGGTTTCCGGTAGTACCAGTTCTTCTCTCTTTTTAGTAGCTTTTTGTTATTGACCAAAACCTTTCAGATGGCAAAGCATCCATTCAGCTCTAGTCCAATGTCTATTTAATTGAAGCGCCCCATGCACATGAAAACAAATAAACCTGCCGAGAAAAGAGCAGATCCAGTAAAAAGCAACAGCAGCAGCTTCAGCTAACTAGCCAAGTCCCCAGAAATGGAGAATGTCAAAACAAACGGTTTCAGCTTCCCATCCCTCTATTACTGGCCCACAGGTCCTGCAACAGCTGGGATGGGGAAATCATGTGCTGAGGAAAAAACAAAATAGTCTGAAGCAGTGATGCAACGAGCTTCAATAGTTCCTCGCTCATAAATTCCACTCAGGTCACAATCGCATTATTAAACAGAGTACGGACAGCATGGGAAAACGGCACGAGGTTTCTCGTAAAGGATTTGGAAAAGCCTCCCTTCTTTTCTCTTCTGTTAATTCCAACGGGAGGCTCTCCTTCCAGTTTCCTGGGCCTTGATTCAAACATTTATAATCCCAAGAGCAAGGCGCTGGTATCGCTTTGGAAGGCGAGGAGAAGGGAGACCTGTTGTTTCCTCCGCGTTAGTCCTCCAGCCGTGCTCAGGACTGCCGGTCCCACCGACGATGCTCCGAAACCCCGATATCCAGCCAAGAGGGGTTAAAGAAATTCGCCGAGATCGGAGGCAGCGCCCGGGAAGCACAGGAGGGGGAGGAAGGCCCCGAAGAGAGACGGAGGCACCGGTAACTCGTCGCTCGGGTCTCGCCGCTACGCGTTCCCGCGGCAGGGCCCGACAAACAAAGATGCTGGCCGAGGAGATAGGGCTTTTCTGCTGCCCGCCGCTCCTCACGGG